>NW_026291819.1:0-29009 GCF_023091745.1 Budorcas taxicolor
TGTGGAAAAGAATGAAAAAAGTTGGAACTATTGCTGAAAAGTTCATTAGGTGGAGAATTGGTACAGCAAATATGTTCTTTTGGCATAATGTTTGGTGGGGAAACTCTGCTTTGAAAGACTATGCAGATCACAGAGGAACTAAGCTCATCAAAGTTAAGAATTTCATTCTCAATGACAAATGGAATATTGATCTGTTAAATTCAGTTCTTCCTGAAAATTATGTTCAAGAGATCCTTAAAATTCATATTGATCCCAATGCACAAGATAAGCTATTTTGGAGCCTCACTCAAGATGGAAACTTCTCTATTATGAGTGCTTGGAACGAGATCCGCCAAAAGAAGCCTTCTCTGCTTGCTCTATCCTATGCTTGGTGTGGTTCACTTCCCATAAAGATTTTATTCTTTTTCTGGAGACTTGTCAATAATTGGCTTCCAACTGATAGCAGACTGCAACAAAAAGGATTTATTTTGGCTTCCAAGTGCCATTACTGTCAAGAGATAGAATCTATTAGTCATTGTTTCTTCGAAAGTTCAGCTGCACAGAAAGTTTGGACTCACTTCGCAGATATCTTTAAAGTTAAAATTCATTTATCTGTCTCTATTAAATATTGGTTCTCTTGTTGGCTCTTCTCTGGAGACTATACCTGCAAAGGGCATATTAGAACTTTGATCCCCATCCTTATATGCTGGTTTATTTAGAATGAAAGAAATGATGCTAAGCATAGAGGTTTGGGATTCAATCCTGCTAGAATAATTTGGAGAATTTTCAGAATGATGGCGCAACTTTTTGCAGCAAACCTCCTTGAAAAATGGCAATGGAAAGGTGATTTTGCTATTGCCGAGCTCTTTTCTTGCTCTTTCAAAAGTCAACAGTCCTATAAAGCCCCTTGTGTCGCCTTATGGAAAAAACCTGTGGAAGGCTACTATAAACTGAATGTGGATGGCAGTTTCTATCGGGACTTGGGGAAAGCTGGTGGAGGGGGAATTCTTAAAGATTATAAAGGTTCCTTTATCTGGGGTTTCTGTTTTCCAGTTGAATGCACCTCTGCCTACAAAGCTGAGATCATGGCCCTCATTGCTGGTTTAACAATCTGCAAAACCAGAAACATCAAGAAAATTTGGGTGGAAATGGATGCAAAAGGAGTTGTTCATGCTATACAGAATAATAAATCTGGTAATTGGAAAAATTCTTATGATATCTATAAAGCCAACAGTTTACTCAAAGATTGTCAAGGCTTTATCTCGCACATTTATAGGGAAGGAAATCAACTTGCCAACCTGCTTGCCAACCAAGGTGCCTTTGCGGAAACTTGCTGCATTTTTTAAAATACAAATGATCAAAAGCAATTAAGAGGTATGATCAGAATTGATAAACTTCAATTATCACATTTTAGATTTACTTGGAAAGAGGTTCTTGCTTCTGTTCCCCTTTCCCGTTAACAGTACGTTATGCGTTGCATTTATGTTTTATCATTATCTTTTGTTTAGGCTATTGTAAAAAGGAACAAATTGTGTTCCTTTGAGATTAGCTGGGCTTTTGAGGCAAGTAAGTACCCCAATCCCCGTGGAGGTTCCGGCCTTTGTCCCCCTCCACTTTTGTACATTTCTTTTGATATTAATAAAATTCCTGGAGGGAAGAACCCCTCCTTTTATTTTTATTTTTATTTTTATTTTTAAAAAAACTTTGGATAATTGAACAATTCTTTGCTGAGACTTGACGCCATGATAATGTTGTATTTACGTAGTTACAGTGTGTGTTTTACAAATATATATATATATTGACCCCAATTGATCAGTAATGAGTTCATGTGAGAATTTCTTAATTTCAAAGATTTAGCTTCTCTATATAACAATACAATTTATCTTTGACCACCTTCTTCTTCTTCTCAAGCCATGGCCTCTGAAACAACCTCCACCATATTTTCATTTAACAATGCCCACCATTTCATCTCCGTCAAACTCACTTCCACTAATTACCTTTTCTGGAAAGCTCAAATCAGTCTATTCCTTGAGGGGCACAACCTCATGGGCTTTGTTGATGGCAGTAACCAGCCTCCTCATCCCCGAATAAACCCCCAGAAATTTGCTCAATGGGTTCGACAAGATAAACTCATCATGAGCTTCTTGATTGCTTCACTGTCCGAAGATGTTTTTCCAAAGGTCATTGGCCTTGAAACCTCTTATGATATTTGGACTGCCCTAGAAAAAGCCCTAGCCTCCCCATCCAAAACCTACCAAAGTGTCCAAGAAGCCGATCAGAGTGTCATCGAAATGGATCCTAGATTGTATGAATCTGCACAGGTTGGGAATATAGGTGTCCTTAGACAGAATAAGGACCAATTACACGTTGAATTAACAGGAGGCGGAAACACTTTACTTCATCTTTTAGCCCAATTTCATGACTCAGATGAGTGCGTCAATGTGATCCTTGAAATGAAGAGTTCCACAATCAAGCAATCTATGCTTATGTGGAAGAATTCCAAAGGTCAGACAGCACTGCACACTGCAGCAAATTATGGACGTTCCAAGATTGTCCAAGCACTTATTGAACATGCAAAAACACTTGAGAAAGAAGAGCTTGAAAGTGGAGTTCATATAGCCATGGAAATGATGAGAGCAACCGATCAAAAGGGAGATATTGCTTTGCACAAAGCTGTGAGGAATAAACATGTACAAGTGGTCAAATTATTAGTTAAAGAAGATCCTGATTTTCCACATCCATCAAATAAAATGGAGGAGACAGCACTTTATCTTGCTGTTGAGAGCGATAAGGATGATATGGTTGACTTAATCTTAACAACTTGCGAATCACCAGCTTCTAAAGGCCCTGGTGGTAAAACTGCTCTGCATGCTGCTGTGCTAAACCGTTGCTAAGGTAATTTTTAAAAAGAGCTGCATATCTTACTCAAATTTTACGTATCTATTTTAGATTGGAAATCACACACTTCTAGCTTTAGGTTCGAACTGAAAGCCTCCCAAGGTCATGAAAAGTGCCTCTAATTGAAATTAAAATCCAGTATTGTCCGAGATTGCAATTGAATATCTCAATTTAATTATATTCGAATCGATTTGTTGCTAACTGTTTTCTACACAAGTTGGTTTAATAGCTATGTAGCCACTGGTGTAGGCTAAGAATGATGGAAGATGATGTTGGGCTATGGCTCGAGTGCATGCAAAGCCTAAGTCCGTTTTGAAGACAAACAAGACTCCTAGCCTAATTAGAGTAAAATTAAGAAACAAAAATTCTAGTCCAGTAGGGATAGGATTAGTGTTCTATAAATAGATATCTCTAACTTGTGTTTAAGTGACTGAGAATCGCTTTTTGTACTCTGATTGAGTGTTGGTGAAAACGGGTCAGGTAGTGGTTGTAAGCGCAAGAGAAAAGGTTCAATTTTTGAACTTAGGGGTGTTAGACTGAATTGTTAAAATTTTCATTTATTAAAATTAGATTGTTCTCCTAAACTATGATTTTCTAAGTTATCTATTTTAGACTGGAAGTAACTGGAATGAGTTGTTAATACTAGAAGTTTGGTATGACATAAAAGTGGAGATGAATTATTAAAGAGAAATACTAAATACCATCTTTTTTTATCACCCAAGTACCCCTTCCTATGCATATGATTAGTTGGCATACTAAAAGAAGAAAAAAAAATTAAAAAGTTTATTATTTTAATATGTCAACTAAACATTCTTGTAGAACAATGCTCATTATTAAAAGGACATTAAAAAGATGAAATCATGTAAATAAAGTTTATTTCTTTTTTGGTAAGTCTTAATTCTTTAGTCATATTTTATGTTTGCTCATTTTCGGTTACTGAAACTCCCATATGTTTACTTATACTGTCTGGGAGACTAGTGAATACTGACTACCTAGATTTGTTTGACTTCATAATTTATTGGAAACAAGTTAATTTATTATGACAAGGATAGGAAGAAACCTTCATTTATGATCATCAAACTTACTGAAACTAAAAATCCAATACAATATACAAACGCATGCAGACACTCTTACATGTCGACGAATTTGCTATAAAAAGTATGATTTGAATTTCATGTTCCTGTTTTGACCCAAAATTGTGATGAAGTATGATTTGAATTTCATGTTCTTGTTTTGACCTAAAATTGTGATGATTCAACTTTTTTGTCCTTGTCAAATTTCAATTTTTATCTCGATTAATCATCTTATTTAGAAGGGTGAACATCGGCACCATGTATTCTATTTAATCTTTTAGTTATTTCTTGTACAGATTGCATTGAGAAATTACTCGGAAAACAACCAGGCTTAACGAAAGAAGTTGACGAATTTGGTTGGACTCCCCTCCACTATGCAGCTTTGCGTCGCTTTTTTTTTACAACATCAATTATGGAAAGACTACTAAAAGTTGATAGATCTGCAGCGTACATTATGGAATACAAAAATAACATGACACCTCTTCATGTAGCCGCCTGCAACGGTAGAGTAGAGTCAATGAAGGAGCTTTTAAAATATTGTCCAGATTGTTGGGAGATGACAACTAGCAAAGATCAGAATATTCTACATCTTGCTCTAGATTATGAAAGGGATCAAAAAAGCAATAGATTTCATACTAGACAATTCTTGGGCTGCCAACCTTCTTAAGGAAAAGGATGCTAATGGGAAAACAAGTAGGGACTTATTATATTGGTCTTCCAATCTAAGTGCGCCACGCCTGAGGGAGTAGTACGAAGCAGAAACGTACGCCTTTAGCAAAAGAAACTCAAGTCCGCTCGACATGATAGACCCTAAACCTTACGACATTGATGAGGTATGGACACCATTTTCTTCACTGAGTACTGCGTGTTATAACTAAAATTCACCGACTCACTAAAGTAGCTGTGGCATGCATGCATGCATGAGACCTGTGCATTGAAACTTCATATATAAACAACGTACATGCCACATCATTGTAAAAACTTTTTGCTACAACTTACGCTAAAGAAAGCGTACTTGCCTTTCTTCAATATTCTCTCGGAATAACCATGTAGAAGCATTTGTAGCATGTGTTAATTTCCTCTAAATCCCAATAATTGAAATAACATTTAATGCAGGGGAAGGAAAACATCACTGAGGACGAAAGGGGCCTACCAGATGTTCTTCGAAAAATATTTGATACTCAATTAATAGTAGCCACACTCATAGCAACAGTAACTTTTGCAGCTGGTTTCACTGTGCCTGGTGGTTATGATGGTAATCAGGGATCTAACCAAGGCATGGCAGTTTTAGTAAGGAAAGCAGCTTTCCAAGCGTTCGTTGTGTCGGATACTATTGCTGTCATGTCCTCTCTTGTCGCTGTTTTTCTCCACTTTGTGGCGTCAATGTATATAGTTGAAGATGAGACTGAGGCTGGTGCTCGTTATGCTAGTGCCTCTCTTGTCACAATAATTGCCATGATAGCAATGACGGTTGCATTTATTACGGGGTTGTACACCGTATTAGCTTCCCCATCTTTGAGATTCGCGATTAGTGTATGCTTCTTTGGCTCCTTTTGTGTTCTGATTTTTATTTGGGTATTGTATCGCTTCTTTCGCTTTGTATGATTTTTTCAGTTCCCTCGTAAAGTTATTGTACCACTTATTTGAACTTCTATAATTGAAAGTTATATATCAAATACAAAATTAGTATTAATATGATGTTATCTCCATTTGGCCCAATTTGACGACACTTCTGACTCTTTTTCTCAATCCCTTTCTTTTTTTTGGGGATAGTGTCTATATGAATGCACTCGATTATTAAGAAAATATTGATATAAAATTAACAAACTACAATTAGTTCTATCATATAGAATTGCTTGTAAAACCAAAGATTATTAATTTTTGCTTGTAAAACCAAAGATCTTGTGGAACTTATGCAAAAGATTGCTTCGAATAAAAGCTAATTGGATAAAAGAGAAAAGGTTGAAGTTAGTGACAAACATTATCTACTATACTTTGATAAAAATTATAAGAGGTAAAGAATTTGGCGTTGAGATATTTCAAAATATATGTAGCACTCTTTATCCCTTGTTTCATTCTTGTTTAGAGTTTTGTGACACATTTCTTTCTCATAAAATTCAAAACTGATTTGCATTTAGTTATGTTTCTGATTGAGCATTTCAAATTTATAGTCTCAAACAATACATGATATTTATTGGTTCTAAATATGTAAGGATCCTGTCATTTACTAATTCTCTCATTTTTTAGATAAAGCGTGTTATATGAAACAAAAGATTTAGTCCTTTTGAATCTCAACTATAAGTAAGGATTTATAAATAAATAAATAAATAAAACATTACAAAAAAGTATTTTTATTCGAGTCTCTTAATTTAAACTATTTATATTTTCAACCCCTCCTCATTTGGTTCTTTTGACGATATTTAACAGAATGACTTGCGCATGAAATAATTTTGAAAAAACTAATGGTTCTTTTAAAACTAAAAATAATTCGATGATCGATAGAAAATCGGAAAAATATTTAGTGACCATTAAAATAATTTACCCAATATATAATTTATTAATTAGTAGTTAAGGGTAATTTTCTTTTTCCTAACCTGGGGAACAATCCCCACTCAACCAACCCACGAGACATATACCGGATTAGCTACCATCTACTGATATCGAATAGGACATGCCGACGTCTCCTTATTGGTACAAGCCCATAAAAAGACCCACACATGTCCCACAAAGTGCAATTTTCTTCTCGTGCATTAGCTTACCCGACGGATCCTATACAAACCATTTTTTAAAAAAATTCTTATTTTTATTCATGGAAAACTTAAATCGTACAACATATTTTAAAAATTAATCTCACAATTTCTTGCACTTATAATAAGAGACATATTACTAGACCAAAGGCAGGTTGGTTACACAAACCAAATTTAACCCATAAGAATCGTTAGACCAAAAAAGAATTTTTTAACCTTTGTCAGACCAAATATTATTCATATCAAAAAATATTTTAAATGCGCAAATTTGATTATAATCATTAAATCACTAAACTTCAAGGTAGTGGGCTTGGGAATTGAGATAGTGGTAGTAATGTTTGTGGTGATTGCTGGAAAGTAGGGACGTTAATTGTGGTCTTTGAATATAGAGTCAAGAATAAGATGAAATAATGTTTACAAAAAAAAAAAAATTAGGTTGTGTGCTTGGAGGTAAAGGTTACGCCATAAAATTTATGATCACAATCATTACTATTAATTCCAACCTCTATCTCTATCATATACGCAATAGCCCTTATCCAAAAATCTAACAATATTATCTTCCATAAACTACTATAAATAGCCGAATGTCTTGTTGTTAGAGAAATGCTTGCATAATGGCAAAACATTTGGATTCAACAATATTATAATCGAGAATTAATGATGCAAATGCAGTTTAAAATGCAATTACAAACCCTAATTATACAAACCCTAACTATGCAATCAATTGGAGAGCAAAAGCAATCATTCAAGGCATATAGAAATTGCAGCAGAAATCAACGTATTTACGGTAAAACTTTGATAAATTAATAATCTCACTTAAATAGTAAAATCTTTTAGTCCCAACTCAGGCCAGTACTAAATTAATAACCTCACAAAACACATAGGACAGTTTTTTTTTTTTTTTTAAAAAAGATTCCTTTAGGACCCAATGAAAATATATAAAATTGATAATTAATTAAACACATCAAAGACATAGCACATTAAAATTCACAATATTAAGAAACTTTTAAGAACTTTTACTTGTCAACTTTTATTTTCTCAGTCTAACTCTTTCTTAAAGTATGCATCTAAAGTTGTTTGTCTTTCTCTTTCTTAAAATATGAATATAAATTTGTTTGCGTTTTCTTTTCATCCTTACTTTTTCAATGCATATACCACAATTGGTTTTTTTTTTTTTTTCATGTTCTAGCAAGTAGTTAGTAAAGGTTTCTGTTGCTTGACCAAAGGCCTCTTTTGGAGAAATAGTTAATAATACTAAACTGTCATCTCGATCATGATCATTATCGGTAGGCATATTCATTACCCCTTGAATAATCTCATTATCGATAGGCATATTCTCATCATGTCTCCCTCCCGAAATGCCTTCATAAAGGATGGATTAATTCAATACAACATCCTTATTAGTCACGAAGTTTCATTTTTTCTTTTCATTCCTTCATAAAGGATGGATTAATTCAAGACAACATCCTCATTAGTCACGAAGTTTCATTTTTTTTCTTTTTAAAAGAAAAAAAAAGAAGAAAAAGTGAGAACTCTAACTCCCGCTTTGTAGCCAAAGAAAGTAGACATTTCAACCAAAAAAGAAAATAAACTCGACAAGATGCGGACTACCTGCACTTGGACAAAAAGACAATGAATAAAACCTATGACCAAGTTTAATTGGATTACCAGAGGACTCTTCTTCTCAGACTTGGGTTCATCTTGTTTGTACTAGCTAGTGAAGCCTTTCTTTTTTTGAACCTAGGAGGGACATTAGATAAGGGGATCCTTTCTCCTCTTTCTTTTTGCTTTAATTGCTGAACCTAGGAGGGGCCTGAGGTGGACTCAAAATGGATGTTTTTTTTGCACTCTAAAGATATCATTATTGCTTTGTCTATTAATATGAATTCATCTAGTATTATCTTCAGTGCTAAAACTCCGCAATCTATCGAAAGAGAGACCTTTTTCATCCTTAGGTTTGAGGGTTCATTTATGTGGATTAAAGATCGATAAGATTAAAAAAAAAATCAGAAAATGAAAATAAAGTTTTCTTTTAAAGGGAGGAAAAAAATAAAAAAAATAAAAATCCTTATATATCAACTTTGTTCATCAGATAATCCTTAATTAATGACATCTCTATTTTCTTTTTTCTAAGTCATTCTCTAACTTTGCCCCTTTTTTCGCTAGATTTTGGTGGGGCAACAATTTAATTAAAAGGAAGGATAAATTGGATAGAGAATTAGAAATATATTTAGATCATTCATTCCTTTGTTTTAAGCATGTCACTATTGTTTTGACCCCAAAAAAATAAAGAAATAAAATGTCACTATGGTCATTTATTAATAATTGACACGCTAGTCGTAAATGATGGCCATAAGGACAGCCGGCGAAGTGTCTCTCTCATAAACTGCCTTGACTAATTAATGGGCTGGGCATCACCTTTTTATTATGTATAAGGTTATCGAAGAAACTTCGAAGGTAGTTCTTATAGTTTGAATAGATTCTCAAATTATTTCATTGTTAAGTACCAAATATATTTGCCAGAACTCCTCAAACTGGTCCTTTTCATTGTTTATTCGTCACAATTGGAATGATATTATGGCATGCATAGAGATAGCAGTGGGTCAGATACCTATAAAAATATTTGAATTGAACTTGACTGCATATAGAAATATATAAGTTTTGCCAAATTTGAACCCAAAACTTGACGAGCTTAAAATTTGTTCACCAAAGCAAACTCGAAACATATGGAAAACCCCTCCAATTTACGACTCAAATCCAACAGTTAAAAAACTAATTCAAAATGAAAATGAACCTACAAGAATAAAAAGGTTAAAAAAGTAACTAAATAAATACAAATAAAAATTTAAAAAATCCCTTTAAATGTTATAACACCCTATAAAAATAGAATAAGCCAAAGTCAATATACAACTAGACAATAATCAAATAATGACCTAACATTTAAACATGCATGCAAGTTTGCAACATTAGTTGAACCAAAATTTAATGCACATTAAAATTGACCAATTTTAATGTGAATGTCAGAAAATAGGAAATAAAAGAAAAACTGCAATAGTAATCTCTTTAATTATAAACCACATATCGAACAATATAATAGGTTTATTTAAAAATTATGTTATTGTATATGTATATGTATTTGTATATTGGTTTATTTATAGTAAATGAATAACATGGTTCAGATTTTGGATCTTTCCGGGTCTATTACCAAGCCTTATCGAGTTAATTATTAGTAAAACTTTTAAAAATCAAATCCTAATGAATACCAAATTAACTTTGAATTTTGATTTAAAATTAGATCGGATATATATTCGATTTGGGTTTAAGCTCTACTTGCTTTAATTCGTAATGATCATAAATGACTGATATTGAATATATATCTTTCTTCATTTGTCATTTTATGCCACATTTTGACATAAACTAGTGGGAGAGGCCAATTTGGGAACACATGAATATTAAGACTTGATTATGCAAATTTGGGATATGTAGAAGTGGCAGGATAACTTAGAGGGCTTGAAACTTGGAGCTTTAGAGGAGCTTTTTAATTCTGAATTCGGATGGTATTTCTGATTTTTCAGTTGGTCATATATATATCTTGCAGAAAGTTATCTACTAATACGCCTTGTCATCCAAGGTATTGATAGCCTAGTGACTCGCTTTGCTTAGAATGATGTGCATAACCTCAAGGGTCTTTGAGACCGTTATGTGACTATAAATGTTTGAAGGTACCATTGTTAGCTAAACTTTATAGTAATTAAACATCAAAATTCACAAGTAACAAATGTAAGTACATAATATTTATGCAAAGACGCATTTGGTTTAACGCGGAAAAAAAAGGGTTAGAAAGGGAGGTTTTAGTAGTAGGTACTGTCATGACATAAAAAACTATTGACTTAGTTTCGATTGTTTGCTCTTGTTTTCGGTTGGTTAGTTTTCTAGGCATTAAAATGTCATTTCTACTTGATCATTTTTTTCTCTTGCATTGATTGTGGTTTTTTTTTTTCCCCCTTTTTTGACTTGATATCAACCTTTTTTGTTTATACAAACTCTTATATTTCTTCCTTTCAGGAAATCCAATTGTGTTTACTTTGCAAAAAAAAAAAATTGACTTGGCAACGAGGCAAGTCGTGTTTGTATAGGTGTGCATGAGTTATTTATTTATTTAATTTTCTATTATGGTCAAGGCGTGTGCATGAGTCGACTTTGTCAAGTTGAACATCCTCTTCTATTTTTATTTATAGTGGCATTTTGTCAAGTTGCTCAATAATATATAACAGGTCGACTTAGTTTTTAGGAGATCTAGTATGTTGTCAAAATTGCACAATAATCTAATGACAGGTCGACTTTTAGTCTTTAGGAGATCTCCAGCTCTTTAATTATCAAGTTTTGTGTTTACAACTATGTATTTTACTCAAGTATCACATGTATTTTTTCTTTTAGTTGGCTTTCCTTTTATTAGCGGCACTTGATGATCAGTGGAAGTTAATTATTCATATATTGATTGAGAAATTAACTGATTCAGATGCATTTAATAAATTTTTCAATTTACCGCTTGATGAATGATGGAAATTGATGGTCATGTATTAACTTCTGACCCAAAAAAAAAAAAATTGGTCATGTATTAACTTTGAAATTGGCTAATTTGTGATATGTTTAATGAGCATTTAATTAGTTTAATTAGTTCATGTGAAATACCCCGTCCACACTGAAAACGTCGTCTTTTTTAACTTTATGAAGCGTCCACCTAATAAAAAGTGTTGCATATTATAGATTCTTGCAATACTAACAAAACTATTGTAAAAGTCTTTATTTTGTAAGTTGCAATTAAATCATAATTTTATAAACAGTTGCAAAAAATAAATGGAATAAGCAACACTTAACAAAAATTGTTAGATTTTATAGGTATTATAATAGTTTAATGCTACTTAATAAAACCATTGTAACAAATTATCTATGACAACGATTTTACTTGTCTAACAGGAGCGTTGCAAGAGATCTAAAATGTGGTAGTTAACAATGACCAAATGAGATCAGCAAAAGAAGTAATGGGTAATCATTTTTGTGCATGTAAATGAGTTTCTTGGATTTGTTAGATTGTTGTATGCACTATTAAGCTTATAATGGTAATTTTTTTATTTATTAACTAATTGTTCTTTTAAATTTACTAAAAGTTCGTACTTTTTAATGAGTTTTGCCTTTTGGTTGGTTTAATGTGAAATGATGAATTTGTAGACAGTGAAAATGTTTCAAATGGACAAAGCTCAAGGAAGGGATGGTGGAATTAAACCAAAAGTTGAGGTCTTGGATTGTGATTTTCCAAGTAATGACAACAAGACAACCACAGAAGAAGAAATAGGCCATTTATTTTTTTACTTAACTGGTTTTTTGGATTTATTTTATTTTCAATACATTTTGATGTGTATAGTAAACTACTTTATATTAGCTGACTTGTTGACTTATATTTATTAAATTTTATTTTTCTTGATGAGTTTCTTGTTTTGGTTTAGTGGGACAGATTTTGCAAGATAATGATTATATAAAATGAGGAAAATGCGATATTGAGTTGAAGCACGATAGGAGGTAGTACGTACTACTATGAGAGGAAAGCAGGAGGAAAATAGGGAAAATACTTCATTCATTTGAAACTTGAAGGAGGGCTCAAGGAGATAGGTATAGAACCACAGCAGGGAAAGCGAAGGAAAACAAGGAAAATATGGCATTTAGCTAATGTTGAAAAGAGGGTTTAATGCCACAGTACTGAAGACTAGGATTATAAAGAAAGTAAAGAACTCTGGAATAACCTATCCGAAAAGGAAAAGGACCCGAGTGAAATTGCTAGGTCCAATTTATCCGTTCTTGTTTAATAACCATTAGCTTCCGAGTCATGTTCAAAATGATGTGCTGGATGTCTAGTGCTTTGTTTAATCTGGCATCTTGCTGCAGATGGTAATGGCTGTTTTCTCATACATCTATCATCAGTCTTTTGTGGTGCCACAAAGCTTATCCATTGAGATGATCTTGGACCAGGTAAATATGTAGTAGCATAATCGCCTCTTGTTTTTGTTTGGATCGAACGTTTCTCTTTTGTGAAGAGAAATTTCTCTGAAATGTGAAGATATGCTGATATTGTTGTTACCTTCGGTGTAGATATTGATGAATCTGCCATTCGAGGAGCAGCGAGCTTTGTACACAAAGCTTGGGCAGATCATCCAGGAGAAGCAATTTGGAGAATCTTAAAAACTGCGGAACTAGCCCGTGTAACTTATGTAGCTTTTATATGCTTGTGTAACCTTAATCTTTTTAGCCACAGGTGTTCTTTACTGCACATAGTTTTGCACATTGTACAGTGCCCGTCTCTCTCTCTCTCTCTCCTTGTTATTCATAATGCATCGGGATACAAACTTATGAATGTATACGTGTTAACTATTGATGGGTCACAACATTGTAGTGTTATGATTGAGATGAATAATGGAGTAATATGTAATTTTCTATTCTCTATACTTAATGGTCCAACTCGTTTTTATCATAATGTCATTTATTTTTTTACCATTATTTTTCTCTTTTATAACATTATAAGGTTACGAAGAGATTCAATAATGTTTCCTCTTCCTTCCGTTTGTTTTTGTCGGAAAAGTTCTGGGTATTAGAGCTAGTGAACATGATAAATAGGTTCCACGTTACTGAGTAAATATAAAATAGGGAATATTTGTTGATTTGTATTTCACCTATAATGAGAGTTTAAGGTTCAATAACATGAATACTGTCTTTCCAACTTTTGTTCTAGGGTTATAATGAGAATTGTTATAGATATTGAAAATCACGACATTCTTAAATGCAAATAATAATTTAGAATGCCGCAATTCTAAGCCTACATAAAGTTGGCCTTCTTGTTTGACTGTATCACAGAATTTAATTATCTCAAATAGATAAATCAAAATATTTAAAATCAATCTAAGGTTATTCATCACACTAGAGTTGGAATATGGTCCTATATTATCTAGAGTTGGAATATGGTTCTATATTATTTATCCACTTTGGTAAATTCATATAAAGTCAAGAGTAAGATGAAATAATTTTTAGAAAAAACAATTTAGGATGTGTGCTTGAAGGTAAAGGTTATTTCGTCATAAACTTTATCATCACGATCATTACTATTAATTATAATGCCATGTAAGTATAGAAAGATGTATAGATCCCATATAAATATAAATTTCACACCATGTGAGAGCCTCACAAAACCAGGCAAAAGAGCTTCCTAAAAACAAGTACACCAAATGTTAAAAACTTGTTAGTTAGATAGTGGAAAAGCAAATCCTTTGATCAACACAATAAATTGACCACTCATCGTGTAACTCATGGTAGTCTCTTTGGTGCTTGAATTGTAACTTACTGCAAGCATCCAAAAAATATAAAAGCAAAAGCATAAAAAGAGTATGCAACTTGTGAGTTCAATTTCTGCCTAACAAAAGGGAAAAAGGGGCAATAGTCTTCGAGGGTATCCTTCTATTGTCTCCTTGGTTTGCTCCTTTAACTAAATCTTCCACCTTAAATAGTTTTAAGCTTCGAATTTTTATGTTAAAATTTTATTTTAAAAAAAAAAGAAGAGGATTTGACCTTAAAGCAAAACTAAAATTGTTATCGTTGTAATTATAACAAACATTATATATAAATTGCCAATAATACAATCATATTTGTATCCCATGAAGCTTCTCAATAATGGTTCTTCCTATGATGGATGGCTATTATTGATGGATGGTTTGTAAGCCTTTCACCATGTTTTTTGTTGGGAATAACGTCTATTCCTACCACTCAAGATTGTGTATGAAAAAATGTGAACATAACACACACAATTTAACTTGGTTCAGACTAAACCTACTTTACGACCCCAAAATTGAAAAGTTTCACTATTAAGCAATAATGGTTACAAATGACTATTGTTCATGGAAAAAGTTTAACCCTCGCTCTCACTCATAACCACTCCTACCCTGTTAGACCCCCTCTCAACCTAGAGTACAAAGAATGATTGTGACATATTTACCTACAAGTTAGAAGACCCTATCTATAAGGAACTAATCCTTATCTTGCAAGACAAGGACTCTTCTTTTCCAATTTTCCTCTAACTGGAATAGGAGTCCTACTTCTCTTTAATATGAGTTTGGGCTTAGAATTCAAGCCACAAACAGGGGTGGACCTGGTATGTAATGCATGCACTGGATATTTTGATAGTTTTACATATTTATATATATATATAAAATAAAAAAAACCTGCACTAGATTCACTTTACCAAATACCCAAATTCTAGTTTCCCGACTCCACCGTCGTCAACTCTCTGCTCTCGCACCCCTATTGACAAGGTTTAGTTCTTCAGTTCTTCTTTGTTCCCTTTGCTTTTCCTTTTCTCTTTTACCCTTGTTTATGTAACCACATATCTGTATGGTACATAGATCATAGAAGTGTACTTGGAATGCACTTTTATTCCAAAGTATTTTCAATGTCTTATCTTGTAGAATAAAAGAAGAAGACTAATAGTTAGTGAATAAATACTTGCTCTTTTGTGGAAAATATTATATTGAATTTATATTTCTTGCTTTCAAACGTACTCCTCTGTCTTAGATTGAATAGTGCCTTTGATTTTTCCTGGTTTAACAATAATATTTCTTTAATGGGTTGTCTTCTGTAGTAGGTGAGGTATGTGTTTGAGCAAAAATTGAAGAAAGATAGCAGATACGAAATGTGTATTTCATATTTGACTAGCTTTAGTCTAGTTTTTTTTAGTTGATGTTTTGCCTCGCTTTGATAGCTTCTGACATTCTGTTAGAATCAATCATAACAGATTCCCCTAACTCCTTTTTTTGTTTATTTTTGCTATTTGTTTATTAGGTTAGTGGAACGACTAAATAGTTTCATTTGTATGTTTCCACTTTGCCTTTCTGAGTGTTATTAGAAATATACTTATAATCTCATCTTTTGGTTAGATTACCGTCCTTCATCTTCCAATGGAGGTTCTTATGCCCCCCTGCACATCTTGTATCTACTTTTCGGTGAATTAATAAAATCTCAGAGGACAATCTCCTCTTTTAATTAAAAAAGAAATGAGTATCCTCGAACCCCGATTTTTAACCCTCGGTGACTACCCTGAGTCTTGGTACCTGAGTCCACCCCTGGCCACAAACCCAACAATTTTAACTTCCAACTATGTGTAATTGTAAAAATAAAATTGTTGATGAAATTAAAAGCTTTAATTGGCTTCTAGTAATTCTTTTTTTTTTTTTTTTTTTAAGTAAGGAGTGGTGCTTCCCTCCAGATTTTATTAATAACACAAAAAAAGGTACAAAACTGGAGGGGGACTAGGCCTTACCTCCAAAGGAGGATGGGGACTTACATGCCCATCATCCAACTAAACTAAAAGAGGTACAATCCACCTCTTTATTACAGAGATTCCTATTCCTGCCTATTAAAACAACTACCTAATTGTCCTATCTAGAACTAAAATAATTGCCTAGCTAAAAATTAACAAGTAAAACTACTTGTAGGCTTCTAGTAATTCTTCCTTCACTCATATTATGAAATTCCTGAAAGGAATTAACTTATAAGACCATACACAAGTTTCTCAGAAAATAATTTCACTTTTAAAAAATGAGCATAATCTCTAACAAGAGTTTTATGAATGATTTACTTTAAACTCAATTTTCAAAAAATAATATGGAGAAGATAAATCTACATACTGTAAAAGTGCATAACACCATGTTTATTCGATATATATAATCATGTGTAGCGTCAATTTTATGAATTATTCCAAGTTGTAGATTTATATATAATTTCACTCACGCGTTCCTTTCGACATTTTACTTCAATTATTCCATCTATAAACCCCAAATCTCAAGTATTAAATACTTACCCACCAATAAATAAATTGGCATATATGTTCAACTTTTAATTTGCTTTTTTTATATATATATATAGAAAAAAGAGGGGGCTAAGGCCTATGATAGTTATAATCCTATTTTTTGTTAATAATAATCTTCCTCTACTTCTACCTTAGTCTATCCTATAAAGAATTAATCTACTAATCAAAAAGAGTAATGCTAGATACCACCCTATTTTTATCCCCAATTTATCACCTCCTTTGTGGATCATTGGCATGATAAAAGAATAGAGAGAAATAAAAAAGTTTATTATTTTAGAATGTAATTAAGCATCCAGGTAAGAGGTGATAAAAATAAGGACGGCGAAGATTTTATAAGTATGAATGTACTTTGTCATTTTTCTTTACGTAAATTGCAGCACTGAAAAATATGATAAATTTTAAATAAGTTCTTGTAAAATTGAGAATCTCTTCAGAAGTCTCTGCACTTTAATTTCTTTGGTAATTTTTTTAATGGAAAAATGTATAATGCACTAAAATACCATTTTAGCCCTTGCAATTTGACCATTCTCCGACTATCTGTTGAACTATTATTTTAAATTAATTTCTAATTTATTCACTGAAATGTGACTCTACTAATTTAATATTTTTTTCAACCAAGAAGCAAAGGGTCACACTAATTCTTCTATAGCCTAAACTCCTCCCTGCCATATTGTTGCATGAATCAATAAAATTTGCAAACATAAAAAATTTGCTAATCCATGTCATATTTTGAAGGCAAAAATGATATTTTAATGCATAACTTGAAATTGCTCAAAATTGCAATAATGTTGTTCTCAGGAGTTCCTATTGGGACCTTACAGTGTGGACTCATGACCCTAGGAAATGTTTCTTCTTTTGTTTTGCGTATGATACTATCCGCTCCAAATTAATTGGATTCGGTTAATTGACACAAGTATGTCTGGTGCACAAGAAGGGTTCAAAAACATTCTTTTTGTACTTGGGTTAATGACAATACTTGACCGGTTCTAAACTAAACAATGAATGGTGTCTTGGGGTGTTGACATATATTTCCTGCTTGGCTCAAGTTTAAAAACGTTCATGAGCATCACTATTTTACTCTAGAGCGTGGTCTCACCCACGGGGTGGAGCTCATGTAGTATATTTGAGATTAAACATTTTGAAGACTTTTTCTTAATTCTTGCTTATGCATTTTTTGTTTCTCCAAAGCTGAAACTAAGGAGATGGGATGATATCTGTTTGTGGGCTAAGAATTTCGACAGGCCCTATCCCTGCAAATTCAAATGTTCAAGGTCATGCTGAGACCGATGATCTTCTTTATTTTGACCGCAAGGAACCAAAGATTTTTTTCTAACTCAGCACTTTTTAAAGATCAAGTTTTTTGCTAAAATTACCAATAGCATACAGATTGGTGGACAACGAGGTAAAATATAGTGTGTTCTTAATAGATCAATTTCTATAGCCTGAAATCTCAATATGAGGATTCTGAACTAGCTTGTCAAATTTTTTGTTTCTTGTATTTGGTAACCTTGTAAAGAAATTTTGTATTTGAATAAAGTTACTTGCTTATTTAGCAAAAAAGAAAAAAAACGAACAAAAAGCCTTCCCATAGTTTTGCTTTCGTACACTTCTTTTAACAGATTCTAAGATGTAGTAGGGACCAAAGCACTTATTACTTTTATGGGTAAGTAGCCACATATATTCTCGCCATCGTGTAACACATTAGTACTGTTAGGTGCTTGAACTACATCTTACTTCAAACATCTAGAAAAAGTAAAGGATATATGCTTTGCGAAACACAATAGATGAATCATTCATCGTGTAACACATCAGTAAATATGTTTTGGACTTCAATATATCCTAACAAATCTTCATTTAATTTTAAATATTATGATTTTATCAGAAAGCAAATATATTATCGGTAATTGTCTTGTAGTTGTAACCAATCATGTTAATTATTACTAATGCCAAAAAACTTTTGAATAATGATTGGCCTATGATGGATGGTCTATCGTAAAAAAGATAATGGTTTTGACTTCTAATTATTTGTAATTTTAAAAATCAAATTGTCGATGAAGTTAAGAGCCAATCGACATCTAGACTTCTCTTTGCTTCTTCCTTCACACATATATTTATATTAGTTCAATTGTGAGTTTAATGAAATTGCTTTGTTCTAGTTTTAATGAAATTAATGAACTTATAACATTATCCTTCCAAAGAAATCACCTCCACGTTTCACCAATTAACATAATCTCTCAAACAAGATTTGTCTAATGATTTACTTTAAACTTGACTTTAAATAGACAATGTTAGAGAAGATAAATCTATGACACTATAATAATTTGTTGAACCAACTATATCTCATATTATCCACATACAACGTCAATTTTATGAACAAGTAACAACGATAAAGAAATAACCATCCAAGTTGTAGATCTATAATTTCATTCATACGCTGCTATTCATATTTTCTGTACTTAGTAGGATAAGATTTTGGTTTGGTTTGATTGCTCCTCGCATTTTATTTCAAAGCTTCTGATTGTTATACCAAATCTCAAGTATTACATGCATGCCCATCAATAAATAAATGAATTAATATACAATTGAACCTCTTTAAATTAATAATTGATAAACTAGTAATCTCTTTTAAAAAATAAAATAATCTTGATCCTAATTTGGGATCAATGTACTAAACTAACAATCTCCATAAAATTATAAGATAATAAGTTTCTAATATTTTCTTTGTAGTTATATGTTTCATATAATTTATAAATTAACAATTATCTAAAAATTAAGTACATAAATTTTCTCATGATTGTGCACTAGACAAATAATATTATTTATTTACATATTCTATATAGTTTTTACTTTTAAATTTTTAGAACCTTCTGTTGCCAAATTTTAGACAAGCTATCTTTGACCGACTTGCAAATTAGATTTTCATTTTTAAAACCCATTGTAGCAATTCTTTTTTAGTGTATGAAGGATGCTCTTTGCTATGGTTATAGAGTGCTTTGCACATTTCATCTATCATGGTTCTTTTCTTGACACCTTTGAGATGTGAAGTCATTGCCGTTATTTTAAAATTGAAGATACCATAAATAATAAGATCTTGTGTTGGATTTAATAGTGTTTGCTTTGATTAAATATATGTTGTATGCTTTTGTTCCAGTAAAATTGAATACGTTAGATCTTTATACTAATTGTGTATAACTTAATGAATTATTAATTGGTTAAATATGTAAAGAGATAGTACTTTGAATCTTATACTACTTTGAATTTTAACTTGGTCACTTGATATAATAAAATGTTTATTGTTAAACCAAAAAAGAACTTAAAACCATCTTTCAAATAAATTAATATCTCAAAAATTTAATATAATTTAGGTGGTCCTAAGACTATTTCTTTAAAAAGATTACACTGTATGTTTAATTTTATTTTTTATTTTCATTTTATTAACTTTTTTTTAATAGAGAAAGCTAAACCATAGAACCGTTATAATCCTTACTTTTAGTGTACGCCTTTGGGTAATTGGACATTAATTCTTTGCTGAGACTTGACGTGATGCATGATCATGTGGCGAGTTGATTCTTTACTTTATTCTATATATGTATGTTACAGTGTGTGTATCTACAACTATATATTGACCCCAATTGATCAGTAATGAGTTCATGTAAGAATTCCTTTCACAGATTTTAGCTTCATTTCACGCAAAATATATTTTGTTTATTATCTTTGGCCTTCTTCTTCTTCTTCTTCTTCTTCTTCTTCTCAAGCCATGGCTGATGAAACAAACTCCACCATTGTTTGTTTCATTTAACAATGCCTACCATTTCATCACAATCAAACTGATCAGTCCCAGTAATTACCTTTTCTGGAGAACTCAAATCACTCTATTCCTCAAGGCACGAAATCTGTTGGGCTATGTTGACGGCACTCACCAGTGTCCTCACCACAGTAGACCCTCACTATCATCTTTGGCTTCAACAAGATACACTTATCATGAGCCTGTTGATAGCTTCACTTTCTGAAGATGTTTTCCCAAAGGTTATTGGCCTTGAAACCTCTCATGACATTTGGACTAGCCTTGAAAAAGCCTTTGCCTCCCCATCCATTAATACCCACCAAAGTGTCCAACAAGCTGGCGATCAAAGTGTCACCGGCCAAATGGATCCTGGTTTGTATAAATCTGCACAGGATGGGGATATAGATGTTCTTAGACAAAATAAGGACCAATTACATGTTGAATTAACAGCAAGCGGAAACACTTTACTTCATGTTTTTGCCCAATTTCATGACTCAGCCCAGTGTGTTGATGCGATCCTTGAAATGAAGAGTTCCACAATTAAGCAATCTATGCTTATGCGGAAGAATTCTAAAGGTGAGACGGCACTGCACTTTGCGGCAAACAATGGACGTTCCAACATTGTCCGAGCACTTATTGGACGTGCAAAAGCTCTTGACAGAGGAAACCTTGAAAGTGGTGCTAAAATAGCTGAGGGAAATGATGAGGGAGACAGATCAAAACGGAGACACAGCTTTGCATCGGGCTGTGAGGAATAAGCATGCCAAAGTAGTAAAATTATTAGTAGAAGAAGATCCTGATTTTCCACATTCCTCAAATAAAATGGAGGAGACACCATTGTATCTCGCAGTCGAGACGCGCGATCTTGATATTGTGGATTCAATCTTGACAGCCTGCAAATCAGTAGCTTATGGAGGCCCTGGCGGTCGAACTGCTCTGCATGCGGCTGCCATATTTGATGTGCCAGGTACCTCTTCTAAATCTTGCCTAATATAAATTCGAACTTTCTGATATACTAGCTTCATGTCTAACTGAAGACCTCCTAAAGTCTAGAGTAGTATCAAGAGTTGGATTTTACGTTGTGATATGGTACGAAATTGTAATTAATTTCTCAATTTATCCAAATTAGTGGCTAGTGCATAACGATACTTTAGCTACACATTAATTAGTCATAGTGTAGGATAAGAATGAGGAGCCACAAAGACCATTCTTCTTAGTAAGGGCATTTATGTAACTGTTTAATTTAGTGGATTAATGGAATTATGGGTTAGTGCTCAATTTTATGCACTAAGTAATTTTCCCTAACATGAATAGAGTCAAGAATTCAATATTGAAGACCAACATATAATTAAGAAGATTAACGATATTAAATATCTTAATCATTAATAAGGGTAAAAGAAATACTATTTTTAAACAATAACTTAAGATTATGTAGACTAATATTTACGAGTTAGTTAATGAAGTTGGACTTGTCTCTCCCCTATATAAAATAAATCCATCGATTTTTGTATCAAAAGGAATATCTATTAACAATTTCTTTTTCTATGTATACAATCAAGCTATTTTTTAGAAAGTCATTCTCCATCCCATTGTGAAGATTCTTCATCCGCGAAGCCTTGTTTTGATAACTTTTATAGCAGAAAAAGCTCGTTTTGTTGTTGTTGTCAAGATAGAAAGAGTTCAAGTCAATCGTATCAACCTATCAACTAAATGATATGCTTTTGTTCTTTCAGTTTTCACCAATCCTCTATAGATTTCGTTTGCTAGTCAAAATTTTCAAGTCAGAAAAAATTAGGCAGATCAAGCTCATAATGATGCAATTGATAACTTAAATAAATCATCTCATTTTCAGAGAAGTCAGAAGGATAAAATGCTTCAGCAAGTTTGCATATATTATTAATTGCAAATGACTTGTAACCATCTCTAGGATCCAAAGTTGAGCTAAGAGTAAGAAGTTTAGTTGGTTGCTCACTAAATTTGTTGTTTAGCTTTTTGTAATTGTCAGTTGATAATATATGTAGATATATCTATCCAGTAATGATGCTCTACTATTCCAATATCATTTTGACGACGAGATCGGACTATGTCAAATTAAGAATCATTTATATATAGAACGTGTATATTAATTCTGATGAGAGCACAAAGATGTCACATTCTCTACGAGGTTTAGTAGCAGCTGTAAATATGTCTACCCGGGTCATGCACCAAATAAGTTATATTAATTGTCTCATTTTCAACCTTTAAGAATTTTGTTGGGGGTTCTAAAATCAAATTTGTATTAATATCAGATAAAGAAGGTTGTATACCAGGTTTTAGGTCAACGTCTTTTTCATTTCTTTTAAAGAAGGAATAAATTATTTTATACTTTTTCATACTTTAACCCAACATAATTTTCAAAACTAGAATAATTAAAAAAAATCCCATTTAATTTTTTTTGCATAACAAAATTCTATATAAAATTTCAAATTAACCACATTTATGTATTTAATATTTTTAATCGATATGAAGAAATCTCCTTAATTTTTTTTTTGGATAAAAAAATCTAAAATTAACTAACAAACAATTAAATAAATTATGTCTTACTGAAATTTATGATCCACTAAAAGTATCTATATATTTATTACATAAAATTAATCATTAAAATATAATTAACAAAAAATATATACTAAAAAATTTCTATGAGAAGTATTGTAATCAAATTGTTTATCTTAGCCACTTGATTGGTGTCTTACGTCAAGATGTTCACCCACTAACAAAAAAAAAAAAAAAAATATATAACATTAACAAAACAAATTATGCATAAAAATAAATAGTCAAGAAAATAAATAAATAAACATAATTAATATTAACCTTTTCATGATATATTACCTTAGTTTTGTTGAGAATTAGGATTTTAGTTAGAAAGAGATGAGGGAATATAAGAAAAGGAGAATACCTCTCGTTTATCTCTGTTGTCCTTTCTTTTTACTTACATGATACCAGAGTCAAGGAAGAGAGATAAAAGGGTACCATGTCTTCCATTTTAACCTTGTAATTATTTCTTTTTACAGATTGCGTTGCAGCATTACTCAAAAAAAAAGAAAGCCTTAACGAAACAAGTGGATGAATTTGGATGGAGTCCGCACCACTACGCTGCGGCGTATAATTGTGTATCAAGCGCAACAAAACTACTAGAAGCTGATAGATCTGCAGCGTACATTAAAGCTGACAAAGATGACAATAAGACACCACTTCATGTAGCAGCCTGGCAAGGCAATGTAGAGGTGATGAAAGAGCTTCTGAAACATTGCCCGGATTGTTGGGAGATGACAACTAGCAAAGGTCAGAATGTTGTACATCTTGCTGTGGATTATGGAAGTCAACAAGTATTAGATTTTATATTAAGCAATCCTTGGGCTGGCAACCTCATCAACGAAAAGGATGATGAGGGGAACACACCTCTCCACTTATATGCTACTTCCTACAACCTAGATGGGGAACGCCTGGTTGGAGCATTTGGGAGCAGATACAAACGCCTATAACAAGCAAAACTTAACTCCGCTTGATATGATCACAAACCTTAAACATTTCAGTTTCCATGAGGTATGGATATGGATATTTATATCATTTTTTTCACGATCGAGCACTACAAGGTGCACTTGAAATTTATCAAAACACAGAATTAAATAGATCGACCTGTGCATGCATGGATTAAACCCATAAATTTATAAACAATACAACATGCATGCCAAATCATTGTAAAAGCTTTTGGTAAATTAATTTCTTCAACCTCTATCTCTTGTTTATGCATGCATGCATGCTTTCGTAATAAATTAATTTAATACGTGAAAGCATTAATTTATACGTAGTATGTGTTTCTTCTAAGTCCCTTTAATTGATTTAGTAATTAAATAAATGCAGGATTCAATAAAAAAGGAGTTAAGGAGAAAGGGTGGACATCTGGGGTATCGGAACGTAATACAAAGAGACCGTTAAATCAGCCTGGACAAAAAGAAACTAATTACCAAAGACATGAGACAACAAGGTGATACGCACTTAATAGTAGCCGCATTCATAACAACAGTAACTTTTGCAATTGCTTTCACATTGCTTGGCGGTTATGATGGTAATGAGGGTCCTAATCAAGGCATGGCAATTCTAGCAAGTAAAGCAGCTTTCAAAGCATTCGTTGTGTCAGATACTATTGCTCTGATTTCCTCTATCATTGCTGTTTTTCTCTACTTTGTGGCATCAACCTATGTAGAACCAGAGAAAGGTTGTTGTTCGTCAAGGTTTAGCCTTTTTTCTCATAATAATTTACTCTATAGCAATGTTGGTCGCATTTATAATCGGCTTGTACACTATATTAGCTCCTTCGTCTTTAGGACTAGCGATTAGTATTTTCCTCTTAGGCTCCTTAAGTATTCTGAGTTTCTTTGGGGTATTTTATCGCTTTGTGCAAGATGTTTAATTTGTAATAATAGAAAGTGAAGAGGAAGAGATCCCTGAAAGAAGAAATAGATAATGAAGATAGACACTGAGATATAGATGACTTTGTCGGTTTCTTTGTAAATTTTATACCACTTGTTTGAACATCTACAAGTACTACAAGTGATACTAAATAAAAATCTAGTATCAATATGATGTTATAACTTTTGGGGCGCCCAATTTGATGTCACTTTTGACTTTTTAAAGGCCTTGTTTTGAGGATAATTTTTTATACTAATTATTCACTCAAATTTTAGTTATTTTTATGAAGTTCAAGAAACTACATAGAAGCATTATCATATACATGGAATGCTTGTAATCTCCCAAGATTGCCCAATTTGATGTCACTTTTGACATTTTTAAGTGAATCTATATAAATATATATATATATATACATACCCTAAAAATAATGGAGCACACTTTTTTTTTGAAAAAAAAGCTAAAATGTGAGGTGAGTAAAGCCTTTGGGGGTGGGTGTTAGGAGTGGGGGGAGTGCTTGGAGGTGGGGGGTTAGGGGAAGAGGGGTAATTCTTTTTCGTGTTCTAGCGGGAAAATCTCATATTTAGTCCCTATTGTTTGCAAAAAGTTTCAATTTAGTCCCTCTATTGTTTGAAATGTCTCAATTTAGTCATGTTTTTCTAAAAGTTTTAATTTCATCCCTATTATTTAAAGTTTTCCAATTTCGTCCTTATTATTTCTCAAAAGTTTCAATTTCGTCCCTATTATTTTCAAAAAGTTTCAAATTAGTGTCTATTATTTCTTAAAAAAATTCAATTTAGTCCTTGAATAATAGGGATGAATTTGAAACTTTAAGAAAACAATAAAGATAAAATTGAAATCTTTTAGAAATAATAGGAACGAAATTGAAACTTTTTGAGAAATAATAGGGATTAAATTGAGACATTTTAAACAATAGGGACAAAATTGAAAATTTTTGATAAAATAATATGAACTAAATTGAGACGTTTTAAACGATAGAAACTAAATTGAGATATTTTACAAATAATAAGGACTAAATGTAAAATTTTCCCTGTTCCAGCCATTGGAACATTTTTAGGGCCCAGGGTTCGTCGCCACATGGACACAAGTGACAGACCCTGGTCCTATAATATTCACTAAGTAAATAAATAATTAAATGAATAAATAAAATAACTAAAAATATAATATCCCTACAATAATAAAATTAAAGGATTAAAAAAACCATAGTAAATAAAAAGTAAAACAAAAAAATTAAATATAGAAAATAAAAATACAAATAAAATAAATAAAAATATCAAATGAATATAAAAATAGCATGCCACGCTTGTGAATACTAGCCTAGCATTTCTCAACATTTTATGAAAGTGGCATCTTTTAAAGCCTGATCAGTATAAACATAAAAAAAGCAAGAAAAAGAAAAGATAAATTAAATAACATTGCAAAAGGAAAAGAGATATATTAAACAAATAGCGAATAGTGTTAAAAATATGAACCAAATAAAGCTTTTATTAACGTGAGACACTTAAAGTACTTTATGAATTAGCTAATTAGGTGCAGACCCAGAAAGTAAATTAGCAGTGCAGCTGTAATAGAAAATTTTTTACACGAATGAGACATGGTTTACACCCTATATTTATTTTAGGGTAAATAGCGTATTATTTTCCTGTATTTTGTTAAAAATATATAATACTTTTTTGTATTTTAAAAAATTAGTTGATTACCCCCCTTTATTTTACTAAAAGTGTACAATACCTCTCTGTGTTTTAAAAATTAGCTGATTACCCCCCTGTATTTTATAAAAGTAGCTGATTATCCCACTGTGCTTTTTAAAAATTAGCGTTTTTGTTAATAAATATAGGGGGCAATCAGCTACTTTTATAAAACACAAAGGGGCAATCAGGTACTTTTATAAAAGCTAATTTTTTAAAACACAGGGGGGTATTGTGCACTTTTAGCAAAAACACAAGAGGGTAATCAGCTAATTTTTTAAAACACAAAGGGGGTATTGTGCATTTTTTAAGAAAACACAGAGAGGTAAATACGCTATTTACCCTTTATTTTATATGCAGGCGTAATTAAATAGTGCCACATGTGTTAGGAGGTTACACCAAAAAAATAATAATAATAATAATAATTTTCCTAAGGTCACATTGAAAAAAGGAAAATGGATGATAGCAAATAGTCATCAATGGTTACATCAATATTAATCGGTTACAGACTTACAGTTTGTCATATTCAAAAAAAATGTGATTATTAGAGGAATGACTGAATAACCGTTGACTGTTATCAAATTATTTTGACATTACAATAGTAACTCTTAAACATGGCATGATAATCAATCCAACACAGACGGTCTTCTTATTAGGAGCAGCTCGTAGGTTAACCTTTACTTGCTTATTTAATCACTTGCATTTACAATCGTTTTACTTAAGAATAGTGGTACAGTAGTATATTAATCTATGTTAGGGAATGAATTTGTTTTTTATTTGAAACTCAATTGTTATTTGTTATCGTGATACTTCTTGATCATAAAAAATATTGAGTTCTTGAAGCTCAATACAAATTCAATCCACTTAAATCAACACCTTTCTCTACGGAATTAATTAATGAGGATCCTACTCCAGAAAAATAAGTTGCCCTATAACAAGTTTGGAGACACTCGAATAAGTTGGTATAAAATATTTAAGTTGTTCCAATAAGTTAACTTGTTTATCAACATAGCAGCTTTCAACTCAAGACTTAATTTGTCGAATAATATTTTGGTACATGTTCGACAACTTTAACAAATCAAGTTCTGGTGCAGGTGTAGCTGTGATACAAAGATTTTCCATTTTCTTAGAGGGGCATATTACAATTCGTACAATAGTTTTCTTAGAATTAGCGGTAAATTATAGGGTATAAAATCAAAATATTAAAAAACTTGGGGAAGGGTCACATGACTGTCCATCTTTGTGAAATACATGCGAAGTGAAGTTAATTTTGAACGTTGCACTTGAACAATTTTAATATTTTTTAAATAGAATTTTAATATTTTTAAATAGGTGACGTGAGTTTCAAACTCATGACCTTTTGGTACCAAAGTTCTGACAGCATGTTAAATGACTACCTCATATAAAATAAGTTTAAGCTTTAATTATTTTTCAACAACACATGCTCTACCACAAGTGAAAATGGTTGAAAAATTTACTATTTGAAAGAGCCTTGAACGATGAGGAAGACAAAGACGAAGACGAAGACTTAGACTTAGACTTAGTAGGGCCGGCCCAAGCTAAGGACAGCTTGGGCCTGTGACCAAGGCCCCCTTAGTCCAGGGGCTTCAATTTTAAAGAAATTACATCTCAAAAGTTAAAATAAATAAATTTTTTATAGGTCTATCTTTTTACTAACTTGTAATATTATGTTATTTTATAATTCTAATTTCAGTTTTAATACAATAATCCTAGTTTAATTTAAAGGAGCATGTTGTCCAGTTGCACAATAATTAAGTAATAGGTCGACTTAGTCAGTCTTTAGGAGATCCACCGGCACTTACAACTATATATTGTAGCCAATTGATCAGTAACTAGTTCAAGCAAGCATTTCCTCCCCCATTGTTTTCATTTATTGATTAGTAGCTCAATTCACGTCTTGCCTTCTTGTTTTATCTTTTAGTCTTCTTCTCAAGCCATATATATGGATCATCGTTTGTATGAGGACCAATTACACATACAATTAACACCATGCAAGAACACTTTACTCCCTGTTTTTTTCCCAATTTCATGATCAAGCAGAGTGTGTCGATATGATCCTTGGAATGCAGACTTCTTCCACAATTAAGCAATCTTTGCTTACGTGGAAGAATTCAAAAGATGAGACCGCATTGCACATCGCGGCAACGAATGGACGTTCCAACATTATTCGAGCACTGATGAACATGCAAAAATTCTTGACATTGATGAGATCGAAAGTGATGCAAAAATAGCTAAGGAAATGATAAAAGCCACGGATCAAAATGGAGACACAGCTTTGCATTTGGCTGTCAGAAGAAGACATGCACAAGTGGTCAAATTATTAGTAGAAGAAGATCCTGATTGTCCACATCCGTCAAACAAAATGGGGGAGACCCCATTGTATCTTGCTGTCGAGAACGACGGAGATGACTGCTGTCATATGGAATTGTGAAGGTACTTTTTTCAAAA
>NW_026291820.1:0-28970 GCF_023091745.1 Budorcas taxicolor
AAACGAGACATAGTATCATGCTAGGTTATAAATCAAACGAGACATCGAGATAACCAATAGGCATTTCAATTGATGTTAAATAGAAATCTTAGTTGGAAATGAAATTGAGATTGGAAAAATTTGAGGCGTTTAGAGAATTAGGCCAAACCAAAGAGCCCAATTACAGCCGTTATTGTGATAACTCGAACCCGACATGCATTTAATAGCATTTGACTGCATTTAATTAAATGTCTAATTAGTTAAATCAACCAATTTGCACTATTTTAATATTTCTCTTAGAAGCATTTAGTAGTTATATATTGAATAATTAAAAGATTATTACCTATTTCTAATAATTATAGTAATTGAATTTCTTCTCTTGTGATTAATTAAGTGATATTAAATGTTAGTGTTTAATTGTATTTGACTATGTGTTTATATTAACTTTCATTTGTAGCTCAATATTAACTTCATAATTCTTAAAATATTCTAGAAATAGTTAAATTAATTATTTTAAATGAATATTGATTACCTTGATTGTTGTGATTATTTTAATAATCGGTTTTGGTTGTCTTGCATTAAAATCACTCGGTTTTCAAATAAATGAGGAAAGTAACTCCGAGCCAGAGTGAATTTTAAACTATTCTACTATTCTACTATTCTACTTTTCAAAGAATTAAAGTTTTATATTATTGCTCATCACCTTATTAGCGATCGATTATTGACTGTTCGATCGCAGTATTTCAAAAATGAGAGTTAGAGAAAAATATTCTTCGAACTTAGTGAAAAATGTTTTTAGTTTAATTTAACTAGTTTTAGTTGTTTTTCATTTAATTGCATTGCTTTAACTTGAATTAGATTTAACGGCATCAAAATAAGCTTATTTGACTATTTTTAATTAAAGTTTGATTTTGCAAATGACCAAAATGCCCTTATCATCTTTTAAATAATAAAACAAGGCAAAAATCAATAAAAACATTTTGCAAAATGCCAACTATATCCCTTGCCATGGCCGAATGGTCATAGGGAGAAAAGAAAGGATTTTTTCTTGCATTTTCTTCTACAATTGCGCGTAGAATTGCTCGGGGGTCGTGGCTCGGGTCCTTGCGGGTCTTGGTCTTCAATCTCTGTGAGGGTTTTCATGCTTTTGTGCATATTTTATGAAATTTGATTTTTGATTCAAATTTTTAGATTTGATATTTAATGCGTTATAATACCTATAGAATACTTGTTATTGCTTGATAATGTTAGTTGGTGTTGTTCTTGTTACTTATTCGATTGTTAATGCTTGTTAATGCTTATTACGCTTGTTAGAGTTGATTATTGATTGAAATGTTTAACAATTGTTGAATAATGCTTGATATCTCGTTTATCTCCTCTATTCTGTATTGTTGTGTTATCGCTCGTTTATCGCCTTGTATCGAGTCTTACATTGCATAGTGTCAGGGCGTGAGTGATAGGCCTCTCCGGGTAGCCTCGAATTGCCAGTGTTGGTTGCTCTAGCTCCGTGTCCTATTCTCTTTTCTCGCTTGGGTTGCCTCCCAGGGAAATTTGGGTCGTAGAATTGATGGTTACTCCCGGGGTATTCCAAACTGGTGTTATAAGATGGTTGTGCGCTTATTGTCATCGTTGTCAACATCAAGCTCGAGATTGATGTATCGCTTGTGTAATGATACATTGCTCGTATGAGTGAACCATAGCCTTCAGAGTGTGGTATAGCTTTGAATGGTTGTGTTAATGCTTTCAGTAATTGCTTATTGTATTGATTGTTTGTTTTGATTGCTTATTTATCAGTTATATTGCTTAACTGTCTTATTTGCATTGCACGAATTTCTTTCTCTCCAATTCGATATCTGCCTCGCCCTCACTGAGTATACGTGTTGTGTATACTCACTCCTCACCACCACATTTCTGGAAATGCCATGTTAGTTGGAAAGTTCGTGATTTTGTGAAAGTTCGTGCTTGAAGAGTTGTCTTGCGTGCTATGTGGCTTGAGTTGTCAAAGTTGTAAAGATGTATGCTTTTATGTATTGTATGTATTTATTGTTAAAATAAATGTAATCTAAATTAGCTAAATAGTTGAGGTGATTGATAAGTTAGTTATGTATTCAGTAATATAGTTTAACTTCAATGCATGTTTGTAATGTCCCAAGGAAAAGAATTAGAATGGCATGATAGTTTATTTTATGCAGTAGCTTGGTATGGTTTAATTGTCTAGTTTGAATGTACTTGTCAAAAAAAGGAAAGATATAGGTTAGCTTTTAAATTGGAAATGTATGTATACTTGCTGAGTTTAATTGTTGAGAACCGAGGCTCGGATGGCCTTGAGGAAGTTTTGTATGGTTGGACACGGTGTTGGTCCATTTATATGCTATTACAGGTCTTTCATTTTGCCTAGAAACAGGGGGGACTCCGTCCGTCTTTCCCTAAAATTTTGCTCGGGTTTGGAATTGGAATGTGATTAGATTGATTAATAGAACTCCCGGTCTCGAGAGGGATCGGGGTGTTACAGGTGGTATCAGAGCTTGTTTAGCTCATAAGCCAGGACAGGGTCCTCGGTCTGGTGGGTAGTGATCCTTGAATGTGTGCTTGTTAAGTGTGTCTTGAAAGTGTATGCTTGTATGTGAGATTGTGTGTCTTGACTTGAATGTATGCACCTATGTGATATAGTTATGTGTTATGTGTTAAATGTTTCTCAAGTAAAGTGAAATGTCTAATTGTGCATTGAGTTGACCTATTGAATTGGCATCGTGAATCGAATCGACCTCGTGAATTGTTGTTTGCTTGAAGTATTGCTTGTAATGTGTGTATTTGAATGTCTTGAATTAGCTATGCCGTGATTTGATTTGATTATGTTGTGCTTGACTTGATTGTCGTGCTTGAGAGACTTTGTTGAATAAACTAATTTTGTAAACTTGCTGGCATAATAGCTTAAGGCATATGTATAGCTGTGATATATTGGCATTCATACATGTCCTATTGAAATGGTAAGTAAGTCCTCTTTCTCCCCTGAAGAAGTGGTTCACAGTTGGTCTTTCAAGGTGTATGGATTGGCAGGGAAATGAATGGCATTTGATTAGCCTTTATTTGGGAATTAGTGTTGCTTTTGGAGCTCGGTTATTAGCAAATCTCTATGGTCCTCCTCTATGCTTAACAGTTGTGAAAGAGTAGCTTTCTCTTGGGGGTTTATTTGGTTATTCTTTGGAGCATTCTTTGGTTTTTCTTAATGGGTATTCTTTGGAGACTTCTGTTGGCATTTCTCGGTGGATTTGGCTATTGGGATTTTAATCGGCCTTACTGCACAGTATTATCTATGGTATATGTGTCTCGGTCTTTATTGGTGTGATACTGGCATCCCTGATTGGAAATTCTTCAATGGTATTTTCTGGAATTCTCAGTGGCCAATTATTTAATATTTACTTATTAGGCAAACTTGGCTACTTTCTTATTGGAGCATTGTTTCGGATATCTTCTTTAGTGTTCCTCAGTAGGTTTGGTATCTGAAATTCCTATCAGACTTATTGTATAGTACTACTTATGGTATTCTTTGAAATTCTTATTGGGCGTTCTATTGGTATTTTCCTTATTGGCAAGATTGTATGAAGTTCTCACTTGGCAAATAGTGAAGAGGCCTCAGAGTTTGGTTTTGGTAGGAAACTATGTTTGTTATTCAACTTGGTTGTTTTATTGGGCACATTGTATTTTCTCTACTATTTCCTTTGACATTCCTCTCAGTATTTGATAGCAAAACTCGGAATCTAATTGGTTGTCCCATGGGGTTATTATTTGGAAGGCTTCTTTGGAACTTTGGAAGTATATTTGATTGGGTTTCTTAGTATTTTCTTCAGCACTCTTAACAGGGAATTCTTCTATGAAATTCATGACCAGCGGGGTAATTCTTTGGATCTCTATATAGAACCTTTGATTGAGCCTTTATTTGGCTTTTTGCTTGGGGATTCTCGGGCAGTAATAGTTGAGCTTCTACTAGAGATTCGTGTATGAGATATTCATTCAGTATTCCTCTTATCATTAATATGTGATGTGATTTTATCTACAGTATCTTTGCTTTAGTCTTTATTGGTATTACCTCGGCGTTTCTGGTTGGAATTTATTCTTCTTCGGTATTCGTGTCAACGGGATTCTTGTATGGTATCTACATTTGAGCCTTTATTGGCGTTACCACTTGGCATTTCTACTTGAACTTTCCTATTGGTCATCTTGATTAAATACTTGTTCAGTAGCTAATGAAGACTAGTCAGAGTTGGATTTCAATGGATGCAGAGTTCTATTGGAAGAAGAATTGCGAGGGCGCAATTGTTTTAAGGGGGGAAGGATGTGATAACCCGAACCCGGCATGCATTTAATAGCATTTGACTGCATTTAATTAAATGTCTAATTAGTTAAATTAACCAATTTGCACTATTTTAATATTTCTCTTAGAAGCATTTAGTAGTTATATATTGAATAATTAAAAGATTATTACCTATTTCTAATAATTATAGTAATTGAATTTCTTCTCTTGTGATTAATTAAGTGTTATCTTAAATGTTAGTGTTTAATTGTATTTGACTATGTGTTTATATTAACTTTCATTTGTAGCTTAATATTAACTTCATAATTCTTAAAATATTCTAGAAATAGTTAAATTAATTATTTTAAATGAATATTGATTACCTTGATTGTTGTGATTATTTTAATAATCGGTTTTGGTTGTCTTGCATTAAAATCACTCAGTTTTCAAATAAATGAGGAAAGTAACTCCGAGCCGGAGTGAATTTTAAACTATTCTACTATTCTACTATTCTACTTTTCAAAGAATTAAAGTTTTATATTATTGCTCATCACCTTTTTAGCGATCGATTATTGACTGTTCGATCGCAGTATTTCGAAAATGAGAGTTAGAGAAATATTCTTCGGACTTAGTGAAAAATATTTTTAGTTTAATTTAACTAGTTTTAGTTGTTTTTCATTTAATTGCATTGTTTTAACTTGAATTAGATTTAACGGCATCAAAATAAGCTTATTTGACTATTTTTAATTAAAGTCTGATTTTGCAAATAACCAAAATGCCTTGTCATCTTTTAAATAATAAAACAAGGCAAAAATCAATAAAAACATTTTGCAAAATGCCAACTATATCCCTTGCCATGGCCGAATGATCATAGGGAGAAAAGAAAGGATTTTTTCTTGCATTTTCTTCTACAATTGTGCGTAGAATTGCTCGAGGGTCGTGGCTTGGGTCCTTGCAGGTCTTGGTCTTCAATCTCTGTGAGGATTTTCATGCTTTTGTGCATATTTTATGAAATTTGATTTTTGATTCAAATTTTTAGATTTGATATTTAATGCGTTATAATGCCTATAGAATACTTGTTATTGGTTGATAATGTTAGTTGGTGTTGTTCTTGTTACTTATTCGATTGTTAATGCTTGTTAATGCTTATTACGCTTGTTAGAGTTGATTATTGATTGAAATATTTAACAATTGTTGAATAATGCTTGATATCTCGTTTATCTCCTCTATTCTGTATTGTTGTGCTATCGCTCGTTTATCGCCTTATATCGAGTCTTGCATTGCATAGTGTCAGGGCGTGAGTGATGGGCCTCTCCGGGTAGCCTCGGGTTGCCGGTGTTGGTTGCTCTAGCTCCGTGTCCTATTCCCTTTTCTCACTTGGGTTACCTCCCAGGGAAATTTGGGTCGTAGAATTGATGGTTACTCTCGGGGTATTCCAAACTGGTGTTATAAGGTGGTTGTGCGCTTATTGTCATCATTGTCAACATCAAGCTCGAGATTGATGTATCGCTCGTGTAATGGTACATTACTCGTATGAGTGAACCATAGCCTTCAGAGTGTGGTATAGCTTTGAATGGTTGTGTTAATGCTTTCAGTAATTGCTTATTGTATTGATTGATTGTTTTGATTGCTTATTTATCAGTTATATTGCTTAACTGTCTTATTTGCATTGCACGAATTTCTTTCTCTCCAATTCGATATCTGTCTCGCCCTCACTGAGTATACGTGTTGTGTATACTCACTCCTCACCACTACATTTCAGGAAATTCCATGTTAGCTAGAAAGTTCATGATTTCGTGAAAGTTCGTGCTTGAAGAGTTGTCTTGCGTGCTATGTGGCTTGAGTTGTCAAAGTTGTAAAGATGTATGCTTTTATGTATTGTATGTATTTATTGTTAAAAGAAATGTAATCTAAATTAGCTAAATAGTTGAGGTGATTGATAAGTTAGTTATGTATTCAGTAATATAGTTTAACTTCAATGCATGTTTGTAATGTCCCAAAGAAAAGAATTAGAATGGCATGATAGTTTATTTTATGCAGTAGCTTAGTATGGTTTAATTGTCTAGTTTGAATGTACTTGTCAAAAAAAGGAAAGATATAGGTTAACTTTTAAATTGGAAATGTATGTATACTTGCTGAGTTTAATTGTTGAGAACCGAGGCTCGGATGGCCTTGAGGAAGTTTTATATGGTTGGACACGGTGTTGGTCCATTTATATGCTATTACAGGTCTTTCATTTTGCCTAGAAACAGGGGGACTCCGTCCGTCTTTCCCTAAAATTTTGCCCGGGTTTGGAATTGGAATGTGATTAGATTGATTAATAGAACTCCTGGTCTCGAGAAGGATCGGGGTGTTATAGTTATGCTGCCGGTTTTCTGGAAAATTCTGGAGTTTAGGCCAAAACGTCAAGTGTTAAATCTTCATGAATGGTTAAGTACGAGACGTGACTTGAATGTTAGATCACACCCTAGTCTAACCTTTATAGGCCGGGTTGGGGCATGACACCTTATATAAGAATGGTATCAGAGCTTTGTTTACTAACTAGGCGTTAGTTGGGTTCAACTCTCGGACCATGGGTAGAAGAAGCCCTAAGGTAATTATGATGTCTTGTCTATATGTGTGAATGTGTGCTAATGTGTTTTAATTGCTTTGAATATTATGTGCTTTTGTGGACCATATGTATTATGTGTTATGCACACCGACACGTTAGTGACCTCGATAATGCATGCATGCTTTTATACTCCTTCCTTGATACATGTGCATGTTATATAACCGTGAATGACTGTTTATACATATAGATAGTTAGGGTTAGGACTTTCAGGGAAGTGAATTTGTGCAGGACGAACGAAAAGGCTCGGTTAGAGATTTCTCGCATCTTCACAGGTACTCGATGGATCGTATGTATTATTGGATATGCATATATAAAATGCGTAGCACATGTATAAATGTTGAGGTAAAGTTATCCCCTTATCTTTGGAACACTCATACCTATGATTAAGTTATCAATTTTATGGCTATGAAGTTTTGATTCCGTTAAACCGTTCTTCTCAATGTGGTTCAAGAATAAATGTTAAGGACATACAACTTTCCTTAGATATAAGAATATACTATTGGACATGTGGAGTAGTATATATATGTTCATATGCTTATAATGGAAGTTTGACTTAGGAGTTGCTTTTGAATCAAATTCTTATATCTTGAAATGGTATAATAGACTATTTATATAATTGAATCCTTACTTGATTGGAATTAAGCATCGTTGAACCTAATAAGGTGTATATTAACGAGTTTTAAGTTCACTCAATGGTAAGATTGTGACCTAGAAATTAAGAGATGAACTCGTGGAAATTGACGATAGGGGTTAGATTATTAAGGCGTGAATAGTGTGTTTAAGTAACTTAACAATGGATAACCTCAAGACATGTAGGCAACTCTGGAGACTAAGTTTAACAAGGTTGATGAATCTTTAGTATAACAAGATATGGGGATGTTGGAATCGAAGAATTCGCGTAACTAGAACTCGTGTTCGGAAGACTACACCTAAATGTTAGGTTGAATGAAAGTGTAAGGTATTGAATTATGTATTAGATGACTAATGTTGCTAAGGTCCTAAGTTGGATATTGGTGATATTAAGAATCATGGTATCAATTGTTGCCCCTCGGATTTAGTTGTGATTATGCAAAGTAAGTCATTCTATACACTTGTTATTTGGATACCCTAAAGGATATTAGGGAGCATATATCCCTAAGTATTACCGATGGACCTAATATATAAACCATGAAAATGAGATTAAAGCATTCGGTTACAAAGTGGAGTCGTTAGGGTATGATTAGAAATCCTAAATAGCTAATAGTGAGTATGCATGATGATTCATGGTGAACCCTAGGACCTAAAGTCGATGAGTCTTGATGCTCTTAGCTAGTTGAATATGTAAATGAGAAGAGTAAGATTTCATAGAGTTAAGATAGAGATGAATTAGAGTCATAATGACCCAAGAGACTATCGTTAGACCACCATATCTATGTGCACCATTTCACATCTAGAAACTAGCGATTGGTAGACTTCGAATTGTGGTCGTTGAATAAGAGGGGTGAATCTTGTAGTGATAGTTAAATAAGTGGTTGGTTACTTTTGAAGTTCTATTAGGTTATGTTGAAGGATGCCTCGTGGTCATAATTCTTATATTGATACAACCTTGAAGTTATCTCGCGTAAGTATTTCATGAGCTCGGTCATTTCGGTACCCATTTATAGTCCTAGAATTGTTGTTGTTTGGCCGATAACCTAGTGGAGTATTGATATCACTTACATAGCTATGGCCCTAGCTTAGTAACATTAATGTTGAAGATATATTGGCGGGCATTAAGTGTTAGAAGGAATGACTAGGTCGCTAAGTGAGTAGGACCATTATCTTTTTAAGTATGACGTAACCTTGGATTGAGGTGAGTGAAATTTATTTGAGATTGAAAGTATTCGCCTTAGGAGTCTTGGTTAAGATTAAAGAAATTATGAAGCCTCGTGACTTGAAGATAGGGATTTGAATAAGGAAATAAATTGTGGATTATGAGTTGATAAATTTACTTGTAAGAGTTGAACTAGTGCGACATGATCAGTTTACCCATGCAATTTCAATGGCATTTGTTGGTGATACTTAATAAACCTTAGAATTCGCGTTTAATGAATCTCAACGGTCTTTCTCCTTGATTACGAGCGTGAAGGTTAATGAAGCTGGGAAAGGATGTTAGTGAATAGGAGCTTATAACCGGAAGACTAGTCATTAGAAGATTTACTAATCCAATGTACCTTCAAGATAAGAACTATGATACTACCGATAGATGACGACTTGAGATGAATTAGTTTGTTTGGTGAGTTCAACCTGAAAATAGGGTCGTATCGTGGGAATAATCCATAACATGTGTATGTCCTACGTGCTAACAATTTTGAAGCTAGTAGATAGGATATGTAAATCGGATATAGACCTATCATCTTGAAATTAGTGTATGTCACCCTAGGATCATGGAATTATTGTGATATTCCTTTTGAGGTATGAATGCAAGATTGATACAACGTGAGTCATGATTTTGGAGTTATAGTTATATTGTTAGAATACCGATGCAACTTTGATGACTATGTTTGAAGACTCTAACCTTAGTTAATGAACTTGACCTTAAGATTAAATGGAAGGAATAGAGTCGTTCAAAGGAAAGAACTGTAAATGTAGAGGTCACACCGAATTAAATGATTGGAGAAAGCTAGGAAGTGAATTCGTTGTGGTAAGAGAGATCACAGAGCAAAGGACGACCCGGAGTTGGAAAATAACAATGGTCGGAATCTGTTTAAATGACCTTAACAAGTAAGAATGAATTTCGGGACGAAATTCTTTTAAGGAGGGGAGGATGTGAGGCCCGACCCCAAATAACGTGTCATACCTCGATTTGCGTGCCATAGACCCCTAATTGTATGACCGAACTTGGATTACGTGTCCTGTCTTGGTTTTCGTGCATACCTTGTCATACGTGCCTTGACCTAGAATAGTGTGCCCTAATCCCCGACTGACGTGTGATACCCAGATATACGTGCCCTGACCTCGATGTACGTGCGTTACCTCGTTTCGTGTGCCCTAACCTTGAACTGCATACCTTAACCTAGATATAGAGTCGTGCCTTGATTTGCATGCATTGCATTGAATTACGTGCATTCATTTAGGATTGCGTGCATTTACTTGAAAAACGTGTGTTCATCTCGTAGTTCGTGCCCTACCTCGTAGTGCGTGCCCTAGACCTAGGAAAATGTGCTCTCACGCTAATCAAGGAAGCATCTTACACAAAGCACTAGACTATTAAACAATCCTACAAAATTCACTATCAATATTATAATCCTAATTCAACTCACTAGAAGACAAAAAGTCACTAAACACTAGACATTCCTTATTCTTTATTCTTTATTCTTTTTGCACTTCCAACACACAATTAAATAATACTCCAATAGTTGACAAAAATTCAGAATTTTATTAGCCTTGGCCGACCACCACATCAAATTTTATACATGCTTGCTCAATTCAATTCATTTCTAGACAAGTTATGACAAAAACACTTATCAATACATAAAAAATGCTCAAAACCACCTCAAATTTCTACCTTGCTTGACCAAACCACCTTTTCCCATGCTAAACATTTTAAAATCACACATTGAAGACACAAAAATCAGTTTTTTAATGGCCCAAGGCCGACCATATGCATGAAGAAATGAGAAAGCTTGTCATTCCTTGTCATTTCTTCATTTCCTCTCAACTTCTCTCTCTCCCTCTCATTTTCTCTCTCTCTCTCGGCCTTGGCTGAGTTCTCACCATCCTTTGCTCATCTTCATCAACTCATGGTGCATCAAGACAAGCAACCATCAAAGAAACTCAAGCAAACAAGCTAGGATACGAAAATCACACATGCATGCCCTTTGAAGCCTTCATTTTGGCCCTAGGTGAGTTTTTAAGCTTCCATTTCTTTTCTTCTTGTTCTAACCTCATGCATGTACTAAGAGCTTGGTCACTAAGGTAGGAAAAATAGAGAAAATCTAGTTGGAATCTCGGCTAGGCAAAGGAGAAGAAGAAAATTGTGCTTTAACAAGTTTTGTGCATCTTCTTGGTTGATTGCTAAGGTAAGGGCTAAAACCTCTTGAAAATCCTTCAAAAATCCACATGCATGCTCATAAATGTATTTCTTTCCTTCTGTACTTGAGTTATATGTTCATTCATAAGCTTTTACAACCATGCATGGCAAGATCTTGGCTTGAAAGTGATGATAGGTGAAGTCAGATTATGTGACAGCTCTCTGACCAATTGTTTCGAGGTAAGTTTTGCTAGGCAAATGATGTTGAAAATGCATGAAAATTGGTAGGTGCCTAGTTTTTCCAGGTTTGAACACTTTTCTCAGAAATAGGCCAAATATAATTTCGACTCTAAGGTCCTCAAAATGGCAAATCTTTAAAATATGTCCAAATCTGGAAATCTGGGAAAAATGAAGCAGGTTTTGACAGATGCACTGACCTTGTAGAACAAACCAGATTTGACTTAGTAAATGATATCCAAAATGCATGAAATTTCGTGTGCTACAAGAGTTTTCAGTTCTGGACATTTTTGTCAGAAATGGACTAAGGTTAAATCTGACCCTAAAGACCTCAAAAATGTCAATTATCGAAATGTGTACAAATCTGGACAGTTTTGTGTTATCCCACTGTTTCGGCTATAACTAATGATCTCGAACTCCAAATGTCACGCCCCAACCCGGCCTATAAAGGTTAGACTAGGGTGTGATCTAAACATTCAAGTCACATCTCATACTTAACCGTTCATGAAGATTTAACACTTAACATTTTGGCCTAAACTCCAAAAATTTTCGGAAAACCGGCAGCATAACGGCTGTAATTGGGCTCTTTGGTTTGGCCTAATTCTCTAAACGCCTCAAAATTTTCCAATCTTAATTTCGTTTCCAACTAGGATTACCATTTAACATCAATTGAATTGCCTACTGGTTATTTCAACGTCTCGTTTGATTTATAACCTAGCATGATGCTATGTCTCGTTTGTTTGTTTATCCTCGTTACAAAAGTACCTGTTGATCTTAGCTTAATAACGAGAACATGTTTAAGGTTTGGATGGTTCATCTTACTTCACCCTTACCTAATACTTCATAATCCTATTATAGCTACTAGCGATAATAAAAGCAAAACGACCATAGCAGTATCTAATGTCTGTCTAGAAATATCAGTACAAACCAAAATTAGACCCCAAATTACAACGAGAGTCTTTTACATTACAAATAACAAGCAACATAAAAGAAATGGTCTTCAAGTAGCATAGAGTTCACAAGTAGCCATAATCACGCAAAGGACACAAGACAGGCAATCACTCCAAGGAATCATCGATGGGCACATCGTCCTCAGGTACCTGTTCTTGATCTTCTTTACCTGAGATGATAAAAGAGGGTGAGTCCTTATGAACTCAGCGAGGGGGAACGAGAAATAGGTTTTGAAACTCATTTTCTGGATTCAACTTATGAAAAATCCTTTTGCAAGCATGATGTGTATCATAAGCAAGTACATAGCGTAATATAATAGTAAAGAATGCAATTACCAGTCCTTCCTCCCCGAGGTCCTCTAGGGACCAAGCGAGAGTACTTATATAGATAGTAAAAAGGATACGGTGAACTTTTTCTCTCAGATCAATTCCAGTATCAGTTGTTGCGGTCGACTTCAAATCATCCCCCAAACACGCCAGGTGGGTGTACTCCGGATGTACCCTGAAATCCTACAACCCAACTCTCCGAGGAAGTCTAGCCCCCAAGCGAGAGAGGGAATGGGACCATGGTAGTCACGGGTGCACCGGCAAGCCCGTGCTGCCCGGTGTGCGTGATCACTACCATGCCGACAAGAAAGGTTGCAACCTTGTATGCAGTGCACATTTATGACATTTAATATATCACATTAGGAGGACAACAAAGTAGGTTGCCTCTGGACAGTCATAAGATTGCACTTTGACAAGTAAACAAGTGAGGCACGGATAGACAAGTAATTTCACTTGAAAAGCTCATGGGGTTATATGAACATTAAACGGACAGCCGTGTAACGCACATAAATCAAGTCATATAACTCAATTCAATTCCACGTAATCAAATAATAAGATTATATAACATGCAACAACATCTACGTGGGCTCGGATGCAAGAAAAGCCTATTTGTCAACATGTAATGGTCAAAATCACATTTAGGACTATAAGGGCATCTACGGGCAGCCTACTAAGCATATAATTCCACACAATATCCAAATGATCAACACTTAGCAAGACTACCTAGTCATTAGGGTTTCCATTTCGTGCATATCCGTACAATTTAAGCCCCAAACCAATTCAAAATCAATCTCAAGCCACGCATCATTTAATTCAACATCCTCAAACATTCAAAACAGCCCACACAAAAGCATTTATTTCAACAAGAGAAGTTACAACAATTTTTCTAAGCATAACACTAAGTGAAACCCTTACTGCAATAGGCTGTTTTCTCACAATCATTAAGATAAGCAAACAATCTCCAATTCTAGTGAATAAGATTTCAAATTAAAGCTTAAGAAGTGAACTAAAATCAGAAACAAACCTTGCATCATTTGGAGTTCGGGATCATTAGTTATAGCCGAAACAGTGGGATAGCACAAAACTGTCCAGATTTGCACACATTTTGATAATTGACGTTTTTGTGGTCCTTAGGTTCAGATTCAGCCTTAGCCCATTTCTGACAAAAATGTCCAGAACTGAAAAATATAGCAGCACACCAAATTTCATACATTTTGGACATCATTTACTAAGTCAAGTCTGGTTCGTTCTACAAGGTCAGTGCATCTGCCAAAACCTGCTTCATTTTTCCAGATTTCCAGATTTGGACACATTTTAATGATTTGCCATTTTGAGGACCTTAGAGTCGAAATTAGCTTTGGACAATTTCTGTGAAAAATGTTCAAAACCAGAAAAAATAGTCACCTACCAATTTTCATGTATTTTAAACATCATTTGCCTAGCCAAACTTAACTCGAAACAACTGGTCAGAGAGCTGTCACATAATCCGACTTCACCTATCATCACTTTCAAGCCAAGATCTTGCCATGCATGGTTGTAAAAGCTTATGAACGAACATATAACTCAAGTACAGAAGCAAAGACATACATTTATGAGCATGCACGTGGATTTTTGAAGGATTTTCAAAAGGTTTTAGCCCTCACCTTAGCAAATCAACAAGAAGATGCACAAAAACTTGTTGAAGCACAATTTTCTTCTTCTTCTTTGCCTAGCTGAGATTCCAACTTGGTTTTCTCTATTTTTCCTAGCTTAGTGACCAAGCTCTTAGTACATGCATGTGGTTAGAACAAGAAGAAAAGAAATGGAAGCTTAGTAACTCACCTAGGGCCGAAATGAAGACTCAAGAGCTTGCATGTGAGTTTTCTTGCAACCTAGCTAGCTTGGTTGAGTTCCTTTGCTTGTGGCTTGTCTTGATTAACCATATGATGATGAAGATGAGCTAAGAGGTGTATGAACTCAGCCAAAACCGAGATTGAGAGAGAAGAATGAGAGGGAGAGAGAGAAATGTGAGGAGAGTGAGAGAAATGAGAGAAAATAGAAGCTTTTGCAATTGTTGATGCAAATGTTGGCCTTGGGCATGCAAAAATCAGATTTTGTGTCATCTTTTGAGCATCTTTTGAATTGTTTTAGCATGTGTGTAAGAGAATGTTGGGTATTTAGGGATTTTAGGTATAATAGAATATAGGATATGTTTAGAGGTTTGTGAGATTTTGTCTTGTAGTGAGTTTAAAATATAATATTTAGGTGTTAGTGGATTTTGTAGAGATTTGAATTAAGATTATAATAATATTTAGTGGTGTTTGTAGGATTATTTTATAGTCTAGTACTTTGTGTAGGATTCTTTCTTGATTAACGTGGTGGCACGGATTCCTAGGTCTAGGGCACGAATTACGAGGTAGACACGAACTACGAGGTAAGACACGAACTTCAAGACTAATACACGTACTTCAAGATAAATGCATGGATTCTAATGCAAATGCATGTAACCCTAGGTAAATGTACGTAAACCAATACAAGGCACGTAATTCAATGCAATGCACGTAAATCAAGGTACGATTCTTAAACCTAGGTTAGGACACGCGATTCAAGTTCAGGGCACACAAAATGAGACAACGCACGCAATTCAAAGTCGGGGCACGTAAGTCGAGAATTAAGGCACATAATTCTAGGTCACGGCACGAATGACGAGGCATGCACGAAAACCAAGACAGGGCACGTAATCCAAGGTCAGTCATATCATTCTTGGTCTATGGCATGCAAATCAAGGTAACATATGTTATTCGGGGTTGGGCCTCACACCAAATGATGCAAGGTTTGTTTCTGATTTTAGTTCACTTCTTAAGCTTTAATTTGACATCTTATTCACTAGAATTGGAGATTGTTTGCTTATCTTAATGATTGTGAGAAAACAGCCTATTGTAGTAAGGGTTTCACTTAGTGTTATGCTTTGAAAATTGTTGTGACTTCTCTTGTTGAATTAAATGCTTGGGATTGTAGCTTTGGGATGTTGTATGGACTGTTTTGAATATTTGAGGACGTTGGATTAAATGATGCATGGCTTGAGATTGATTTTGAATTGGTTTGGGGCTCAAATTGCACGGATATGCACGAAATGGAAACCCTAATGACTAGATAGGCTTGCTAAGTATTGATCATTTGGATATTGTGTGGAATTATACGCTTGATAGGCTGCCCGTAGTTGCCCTTATAACCTTAAATGTAATTTTGATCATTGCATGTTGACAAATAGGCTTTTCTTGCATCCGAACCCACGTAGATGTTGTTGCATGTTGAATAATCCTATCACTTGATTACGTGGACTTCGAAATGAGTTATATGGCTTGATTTACATGTGTTACATGGCTGCTCGTTTAATGTTCATATAACTCTATTTGCCATTCAAGTGAAATTACTTGTCTTACCGTGCCCTGCCTGTTTACTTGTCAATGTGCAATCTTATGACTGTCCGGAGGCAACCTACTTTGTTGTCCTCCTAACGTGATATGTTAATGTCATAAATGTGCACTGCATATAAGGTTGCAACCTTTCCTGTCGGCATGGTAGCGATCACACACACCGGGCGGCATCGGGCTTGCCGGTGCACCCGTGACTACCATGGTCCCATTCTCTCTCTCGCTTGGGGGCTAGACTTCCTCGGAGAGTTGGGTCGTAGGATTTCGGGGTACATCCGGAGTACACCCACCTGGCGTGTTTTGGGGATGATTTGAAGTCGGCCGCAACAACTGATTCTGGAACTGATCTGAGAGCAAAAGCTCACTGTATCCTTTTTACTATTTGTATAAGTACTCTCGCTTGGTTCCTAGAGAACCTTGGGGAGGAAAGACTGGTATTTATGTTCCTTTACCTCATATTACTGTTATATTCATGTTTGCAAAAGGATTTTCATAAGTTAAACCGGAAAATGAGTTTCAAAACCTATTTCTCGTTCCCCCTCGCTGAGTTCATAAGGACTCACCCTCTTTTATCATCTCAGGTGAAGAAGATCCAGAACAGGTACTCGAGGACGGTGTGCCTAACGATGAATCCTTGGAGTGATTGTTTGTCTTGTGTGCTTTGCGTGATTGTGGCTACTTGTGAACTCTATGCTACTTGAAGACTATTTCTTTTACGTTGCTTGCTATTTGTAATGTAAAAAGACCCCCGTTGTAATTTGGGGTCTAATTTTGGTTTTTACTGATATTAAGTAGACTGATGCTAGACACTACTATAATCGTTTTGCTATTATTACCGCTAGTATCTATCATAGGTTATGACGTATTAGCTAAGGACTAAGTAAATGAACTTATCCAATCTTAAACGGGTACATGCTATTAAGCAAAGATCAACAGGTACTTTTGTAACGAGGATAAACAAACAAACGAGACATAGTATCATGCTAGGTTATAAATCAAACGAGACATCGAGATAACCAATAGGCATTTCAATTGATGTTAAATAGAAATCTTAGTTGGAAATGAAATTGAGATTGGAAAAATTTGAGGCGTTTAGAGAATTAGGCCAAACCAAAGAGCCCAATTACAGCCGTTATGCTGCTGGTTTTCTAGAAAATTCTGGAGTTTAGGCCAAAACGTTAAGTGTTAAATCTTCGTAAGCAGTTAAGTACGAGACGTGACTTGAATGTTAGATCACACCCTAGTCTCACCTTTATAGGCCGGGTTGGGGCGTGACACACAGCATACCGTTGGTAAGCTTTCCGAGAGCTCTACGACGGGGGCAGTAACCTTGCTCGGCTGTGCCTATTTTCGGAGCCCAAAATCGATCGTTTTCATCAGTTTCTGGACACTTTTATTCTTTTGCGCTTTTTTTTCATCCCGGATTATACGTCGTGAGCCGCGAAAAGGACGACAACCTAATCCATCACATTTCTATTACCGAATCTCACTGCACCTTGTGCAATACAACTTCGTTTCACGTAGAGGCTGGGCCGGTAAACCGAGGGCGTGGGGCTTAGGACCAAGTCTCCGTCACTCCGATGACCATTACTTTTGATCCGTAAGGAGTTACATGGCGTACAACATACTATTGGAAAGCTCTCCGAGAGTTCTACGACAGGCGCAGCACGACTGCTCGGCTGCACCTGTTTTCGGAGCCCAAAATCAAACGTTTTCATCAATTTCTGGACACTTTTCTTCTTTAGCGCTGTTTTTCCGTCCTGGATCGTACGTCGTGAGCCGCGAAAAGGACGACAACCTAATCCATCACATTTCTATTACATAATCCCACGGCACCTTGTACAAGACAACTTCGCTTCACGTAGAGGCTGGGACCGCAAACCGAGGGCGTGGGGCTTAGGACCAGGTCTACGTCGCTCCGGTGCCCATAACTTTTGATCCGTAAGGAGTTACGCGGCGCACAACATACCGTTGGAAAGCTCTCTGAGAGCTCTACGACGGTGGAAGCTAGCCTGCTCGACTGCGCCTATTTTTGGAGCCCAAAATTGAACGTTTTCATCAGTTTCTGGACACTTTTCTTCTTTTGCGCTGTTTTTCCGTCCCGGATCGTACATCATGAGCCGCGAAAAGGACAACAGCCTAATCCATCACATTTCTATTAGCAAATCCCATGGTACCTTGTGCAAGACAACTTCGCTTAACGTGGAGGTTGGGCCCGCAAACCGAAGGCGTGGGGCTTAAGACCAGGTCTCCGTCGCTCCGGTGCCCATTACTTTTGATCCGTAAGGAGTTACATGGCGCACAATATGCCGTTGGAAAGCTCTCCGAGAGCTCTACGATGGGGGAAACAAGCCTGCTTAGCTGTGCCAGTTTTCATTGCCCAAAATCGAACGTTTTCATCAGTTTCTGGACACTTTTCTTATTTTGCACTGTTTTTCTGTAACGGATCGTACGTCGTGAGCCACGAAAAGGATGACAACCTAATCCATCATATTTTTATTACCGAATCCCATGGCACCTTGTGCAAGACAACTTCGCTTCACGTAGAGGCTGGGCCCGCAAACTGTGGGCGTAGGGCTTAGGACCAGGTCTCCGTCGCTCCGGTGCACATTACTTTTGATCCGTAAGGAGTTACACGGCGCACAATAGACTATTGGAAAGCTCTCCAAGAGTTCTACGACGAGGGAAGCAAGTCTGCTCAGCTGCTCCTGTTTTCGCGGTCCAAAATCGAACGTTTTCATCAGTTTCTAGACACTTTTCTTCTTTTGCGCTATTTTTTTGTCCCGGATCGTACGTCGTGAGCGGCGAAAAGGACGACAACCTAATTCATCACATTTCTATTACCGAATCCCACGGCACCTTATGCAAGACAACTTCGCTTCACGTAGAGGCTGGGCCTGCAAACCGAGGGTGTGGGGCTTAGGACCAAGTCTCCATCGCTCCGGTGCCCATTACTTTTGATCCGTAAGGAGTCACACGGCGCACAACATACTATTGGAAAGCTCTCCGAGAGTTCTACGACGAGGGCAGCAAGCCTGCTCAGCTGCTTCTATTTTCGCGGCCCAAAATCGAACGTTTTCATAAGTTTCTAGACATTTTTTTCTTCTTTTGCGCTGTTTTTCCGTCCCGGATTGTACGTCGTGAGCCGCGAAAATGATGACAGCCTAATCCATCACATTTTTGTTACCAAATCCCACAGCACCTTGTGCAAGACAACTTCGCTTCACGTAGAGGATGAGACCGCAAACCGTGGGCGTGGGGCTTAGGACCAGGTCTCCGTCGCTCCAGTGCCTATAACTTTTGATCCGTAAGGAGTTACGCGGCTTACAGCATACCGTTGGAAAGCTCTCTAAGAGCTCTACGACGGTGGTAGCAAGCTTGCATGGCTGAGCCTGTTTTCGGAGCCTAAAATTTAACGTTTTCATTAGTTTCTTGACACTTTTCTTCTTTTGCGCTGTTTTTCCGTCCTGGATCGTACGTCATGAGCAGCGAAAATGACGATAACCTAATCCATCACATTTCTATTACCGAATCCCAAGGCACCTTGTACAAGACAACTTCGCTTCATATAGAGGCTTGGTCCGCAAACTGAGGGCGTGGGGTTTTGGACTAGGTCTCCGTTGCTATGGTGCCCATTACTTTTGATCCGTAAGGAGTTACGCGGTGCACAGCATACCGTTGGAAAGCTCTCCGAGAGCTCTACGATGCTGGCAGCAAGCCTGCTTAGCTGCTCCTATTTTTGGAGCCCATAATCGAACGTTTTCATCAATTTCTAGACACTTTTCTTCTTTTGTGTTGTTTTTCCGTCCCTGATCGTACGTCGTGAGCCGAGAAAAGGACGACGACCTAATCCATCACATTTCTTTACCGAATCCCATGCCACCTTGGGCAAGACAACTTCGCTTCACGTAGAGGCTGGTCCCGCAAACCGAGGGCGTGGGGCTTAGGACCAAGTCTCCGTCGCTCAAGTGCCCATAACTTTTGATCCGTAAGGAGTTACGCGCGCATAGCATACCGTTCAAAAGCTCTCCGAGAGCTCTACGACGGGGGCAGCAAGATTGCTCAGTTTTTCCTATTTTCGGAGCCCAAATCGAACGTTTCATCAGTTTCCGGACACTTTTCTTCTTTTGCGCTATTTTTTGATCCCAGATCGTACGTCGTGAGCCTCGAAAAGGACGACAACCAAATTCACTATTACCGAATCCCAAGGCACCTTGTGCAAGACAACTTCGCTTCACGTAGAGGCTGGGCTCGCAAACTGAGGGCGTGGGGCTTAGGATCAGGTCAACGTCGCTCCGGTGCCCAAAAGTTTTGATCTGTAAGGAGTTATGCGGTACACAGCATTCCGTTAGAAAGCTCTCCGAGAGCTCTACGACAGGGGAAGCAAGACTGCTCGGCTGCGCCTATTTTCGCAGCCCAAAATTGAACGTTTTCATCAGTTTTTGGACACTTTTCTCCTTTTGCGCTATTTTTCCGTCCCGGATCGTACGTCGTGAGCCGCAAAAAGGATGACAACCTAATCCATCACTATTTTATTACCGAATCCCACGACACCTTGTGCAAAACAACTTCACTTCACGTAGAGGCTGGGCCCGCAAACTATGGGCGTGGGGCTTAAGACCAGGTCTCCGTCGCTCCGGTGCCCATTACTTTTGATCCGTAAGGAGTTTCGCGGCGCACAACATACTGGTGGAAAGCTCTACGAGAGCTCTATGACAAGGGTAGCAATCCTGCTCGGCTGAGCCAATTTTCAGAGACCAAAATCCAATGTTTTCATCAGTTTCTGGGCACTTTTCTCCATTTGCGCTGTTTTTCCGTCCCGGATCGTACGTCGTGAGCCGCAAAAAGGACGACAACCTAATCCATCACATTTCTATTACCAAATCCCATGCCACCTTGGGCAAGACAACTTCGCTTCATGTAGAGGCTGGGACCGTAAACCGAGGGCGTGGGGCTTAGGACCAGGTCTCCGTCTCTCCGGTGCCCATAACTTTTGATCCGTAAGAAGTTACGCAGCGCACAACATACCGTTCGAAAGCTTTTCGAGAGCTCTACGACGGGGGCAGCAAGCCTGCTCGGCTACGCCTGTTTTCAGAGCCCAAAATTGAACATTTTCATCAGTTTCTAGACACTTTTCTTCTTTTGCGTTGTTTTTCCGTCCCGAATTTTACAATGTGAGCCGCGAAAAGGACGACAACCTAATCCATCACATTTCTATTACCGAATCTCACTGCACCTTGTGCAATACAACTTCGTTTCACGTAGAGGCTGGGCCGGTAAACCGAGGGCGTGGGGCTTAGGACCAAGTCTCCGTCACTCCGATGACCATTACTTTTGATCCGTAAGGAGTTACATGGCGTACAACATACTATTGGAAAGCTCTCCGAGAGTTCTACGACAGGCGCAGCACGACTGCTCGGCTGCGCCTGTTTTCAGAGCCCAAAATCAAACATTTTCATCAGTTTCTTGACACTTTTCTTCTTTTGCGCTGTTTTTCCGTCCTGGATCGTACGTCGTGAGCCGCGAAAAGGACGACAACCTAATCCATCACATTTCTATTACATAATCCCACGGCACCTTGTACAAGACAACTTCGCTTCACGTAGAGGCTGGGACCGCAAACCGAGGGCGTGGGGCTTAGGACCAGGTCTACGTCGCTCCGGTGCCCATAACTTTTGATCCGTAAGGAGTTACGCGGCGCACAACATACCGTTGGAAAGCTCTCTGAGAGCTCTACGACGGTGGAAGCTAGCCTGCTCGACTGCGCCTATTTTTGGAGCCCAAAATTGAACGTTTTCATCAGTTTCTGGACACTTTTCTTCTTTTGCGCTGTTTTTCCGTCCCGGATCGTACATCATGAGCCGCGAAAAGGACAACAGCCTAATCCATCACATTTCTATTAGCAAATCCCATGGCACCTTGTGCAAGACAACTTCGCTTAACGTGGAGGTTGGGCCCGCAAACCGAAGGCGTGGGGCTTAAGACCAGGTCTCCGTCGCTCCGGTGCCCATTACTTTTGATCCGTAAGGAGTTACATGGCGCACAATATGCCGTTGGAAAGCTCTCTGAGAGCTCTACGATGGGGGCAACAAGCCTGCTCGGCTGTGCCAGTTTTCAGTGCCAAAATCGAACGTTTTCATCAGTTTCTGGACACTTTTCTTATTTTGCACTGTTTTTCTGTAACGGATCGTACGTCGTGAGCCACGAAAAGGATGACAACCTAATCCATCATATTTTTATTACCGAATCCCATGGCACCTTGTGCAAGACAACTTCGCTTCACGTAGAGGCTGGGCCCGCAAACTGTGGGCGTAGGGCTTAGGACCAGGTCTCCGTCGCTCCGGTGCACATTACTTTTGATCCGTAAGGAGTTACACGGCGCACAATAGACTATTGGAAAGCTCTCCAAGAGTTCTACGACGAGGGCAGCAAGTCTGCTCAGCTGCTCCTGTTTTCGCGGTCCAAAATCGAACGTTTTCATCAGTTTCTAGACACTTTTCTTCTTTTGCGCTATTTTTTTGTCCCGGATCGTACGTCGTGAGCGGCGAAAAGGACGACAACCTAATCCATCACATTTCTATTACCGAATCCCACGGCACCTTATGCAAGACAACTTCGCTTCACGTAGAGGCTGGGCCTGCAAACCGAGGGCGTGGGGCTTAGGACCAGGTCTCCATCGCTCCGGTGCCCATTACTTTTGATCCGTAAGGAGTCACACGGCGCACAACATACTATTGGAAAGCTCTCCGAGAGTTCTACGACGAGGGCAGCAAGCCTGCTCAACTGCTTCTATTTTCGCGGCCCAAAATCGAACGTTTTCATCAGTTTCTAGACATTTTTTTCTTCTTTTGCGCTGTTTTTCCGTCCTGGATTGTACGTCGTGAGCCGCGAAAATGATGACAGCCTAATCCATCACATTTTTGTTACCAAATCCCACAGCACCTTGTGCAAGACAACTTCGCTTCACGTAGAGGATGAGACCGCAAACCGTGGGCGTGGGGCTTAGGACCAGGTCTCCGTCGCTCCAGTGCCTATAACTTTTGATCCGTAAGGAGTTACGCGGCTTACAGCATACCGTTGGAAAGCTCTCTAAGAGCTCTACGACGGTGGTAGCAAGCTTGCATGGCTGAGCCTGTTTTCGGAGCCTAAAATTTAACGTTTTCATTAGTTTCTTGACACTTTTCTTCTTTTGCGCTGTTTTTCCGTCCTGGATCGTACGTCATGAGCAGCGAAAATGACGATAACCTAATCCATCACATTTCTATTACCGAATCCCAAGGCACCTTGTACAAGACAACTTCGCTTCATATAGAGGCTTGGCCCGCAAACCGAGGGCGTGGGGTTTTGGACCAGGTCTCCGTTGCTATGGTGCCCATTACTTTTGATCCGTAAGGAGTTACGCGGTGCACAGCATACCGTTGGAAAGCTCTCCGAGAGCTCTACGATGCTGGCAGCAAGCCTGCTTAGCTGCTCCTATTTTTGGAGCCCATAATCGAACGTTTTCATCAATTTCTAGACACTTTTCTTCTTTTGTGTTGTTTTTCCGTCCCTGATCGTACGTCGTGAGCCGAGAAAAGGACGACGACCTAATCCATCACATTTCTTTACCGAATCCCATGCCACCTTGGGCAAGACAACTTCGCTTCACGTAGAGGCTGGTCCCGCAAACCGAGGGCGTGGGGCTTAGGACCAAGTCTCCGTCGCTCAAGTGCCCATAACTTTTGATCCGTAAGGAGTTACGCGCGCATAGCATACCGTTCAAAAGCTCTCCGAGAGCTCTACGACGGGGGCAGCAAGATTGCTCAGTTTTTCCTATTTTCGGAGCCCAAATCGAACGTTTCATCAGTTTCCGGACACTTTTCTTCTTTTGCGCTATTTTTTGATCCCAGATCGTACGTCGTGAGCCTCGAAAAGGACGACAACCAAATTCACTATTACCGAATCCCAAGGCACCTTGTGCAAGACAACTTCGCTTCACGTAGAGGCTGGGCTCGCAAACTGAGGGCGTGGGGCTTAGGATCAGGTCAACGTCGCTCCGGTGCCCAAAAGTTTTGATCTGTAAGGAGTTATGCGGTGCACAGCATTCCGTTAGAAAGCTCTCCGAGAGCTCTACGACAGGGGAAGCAAGACTGCTCGGCTGTGCCTATTTTCGCAGCCCAAAATTGAACGTTTTCATCAGTTTTTGGACACTTTTCTCCTTTTGCGCTATTTTTCCGTCCCGGAACGTACGTCGTGAGCCGCAAAAAGGATGACAACCTAATCCATCACTATTTTATTACCGAATCCCACGACACCTTGTGCAAAACAACTTCACTTCACGTAGAGGCTAGGCCCGCAAACTATGGGCGTGGGGCTTAAGACCAGGTCTCCGTCGCTCCGGTGCCCATTACTTTTGATCCGTAAGGAGTTTCGCGGCGTACAACATACTGGTGGAAAGCTCTACGAGAGCTCTATGACGAGGGTAGCAATCCTGCTCGGCTGAGCCAATTTTCAGAGACCAAAATCCAATGTTTTCATCAGTTTCTGGGCACTTTTCTCCATTTGCGCTGTTTTTCCGTCCCGGATCGTACGTCGTGAGCCGCAAAAAGGACGACAACCTAATCCATCACATTTCTATTACCAAATCCCATGCCACCTTGGGCAAGACAACTTCGCTTCATGTAGAGGCTGGGACCGTAAACCGAGGGCGTGGGGCTTAGGACCAGGTCTCCGTCTCTCCGGTGCCCATAACTTTTGATCCGTAAGAAGTTACGCAGCGCACAACATACCGTTCGAAAGCTTTTCGAGAGCTCTACGACGGGGGCAGCAAGCCTGCTCGGCTACGCCTGTTTTCAGAGCCCAAAATTGAACATTTTCATCAGTTTCTAGACACTTTTCTTCTTTTGCGTTGTTTTTCCGTCCCGAATTTTACAATGTGAGCCGCGAAAAGGACGACAACCTAATCCATCACATTTCTATTACCGAATCCCACGGCACCTTGGGCAAGACAACTTCACTTCACGTAGAGGCTGGGCCCGTAAACCGAGGGCGTGAGGCTTAGGACCAGGTCTCCGTCGCTCCGGTGCCCATTACTTTTGATCCTTAAGGAGTTACACGGCGCACAACATACTATTAGAAAGCTCTCTGAGAGTTCTATGACGGGGGTAACAAGCCTGCTCTGCTGCGCCTATTTTGGAAGCCCAAAATCGAACGTTTTGATAAGTTTTTGGACACTTTTCTTCTTTTGCGCTATTTTTCCGTCCTGGATCGTACGTCATGAGCCGCGAAAAGGATGACATCCTAATCCATCACATTTCTATTACCGAATCTCACGGCACCTTGGGCAAGACAACTTCACTTCACGTAGAGGCTGGGCCCGCAAACCGAGGGCGTGGGGCTTAGGACCAGGTCTCCGTCGCTCTGGTGCCCATAACGTTTGATTCGTAAGGAGTTACGCGGCGCACAGCATACCATTGGAAAGCTCTCCGAGAGCTCTACGACAGGGGTACCAAGACTGCTCGGCTGCGCCTGTTTTCGGAGCCCAAAATTGAAAGTTTTCATTAGTTTCTGTACACTTTTATTCTTTTGCGCTGTTTTTCCGTCCTGGATCGTACGTCATGAGCCGCGAAAAGGACGACAACCTAATCCAGCACATTTTTATTACCGAATCCCACCGCACCTTGTACAAGACAACTTCGCTTCACGTAGAGGCTGGGCCCGCAAACCGAAGGCGTAGGGTTTAGGACCAGGTCCCCGTCGCTCCGGTGCCCATTACTTTTGATCCGTAAAGAGTTACGCGGCGCACAGAATACCGTTGGAAAGCTCTTCGAGAGCTCTACGACAGGGGCAGCAAGCCTGCTCGATAGCGCCTGTTTTCGGAGCCCAAAATCGAACGTTTGAATGAGTTTTTAGACACTTTTCTTCTTTTGCACTATTTTTTCGTCCCGGATCGTACGTCGTGAGCCGCGAAAAAGACGAAAACCTAATCCATCACATTTCTATTACCGAATCCCACGACACCTTGGGCAAGACAACTTCGCTGAGAGGCTGGGCCCGCAAACTGAGGGCATGGGGCTTAGGATCTGGTTTCCGTCGCTCCGGTGCCCATTACTTTTGATCCGCAAGAGTTACACGGAGCACGACATACTATTGGAAAGCTCTCTGAGAGTTCTACGACGGGGGCAGCAAGCCTGCTCGGCTGCGCCTATTTTCGGAGCCCAAAATTGAAAGTTTTCACCAGTTTTTGGACACTTTTCTATTTTTGAGTTGTTTTACATCCCGAATCGTACGTCGTGAGCTGCGAGAATGACGACAACCTAATCTATCAGATTTCTATTACCGAATCCCACCGCACCTTGTGGAAGACAACTTCCCTTCACGTAGAGGCTGGGGCCGCAAACCGAGGGCGTGGGCTCAAGACCAAGTCTCCGTCACTCTGGTGCCCATTACTTTTGATCTGTAAGGAGTTACGCGGCTCACAGCATACAGTTGAAAAGCTCTCCGAGAGCTCTACAACGGGGGCAGCAAGCCTGCTCGGCTGCGTCTGTTTTCAGAGCCAAAAATCGAACGTTTGAATCAGTTTTTTGATACTTTTCTTCTTTTGCGCTGTTTTCCTCGTCCGGTATCGTACATTGTGAGCCGCGAAAAGGATGACAACCTAATCCATCACATTTCTATTGCCGAATCCCACGACATCTTGTGCAAGACAACTTCGCTTCACGTAGAGGCTGGGCCCGCAAACCGAGAGAGTGGGGCTTAGGACCAGGTTTCCGTCGCTCCGATGCCCATTACTTTTGATCCGCAAGGAGTTACACGGCGCACAACATACCGTTCGAAAGCTCTCCGAGAGTTCTACGACGGGGGCAGCAAGCTCGCTCGGCTGCGCCTGTTTTCATAGCCCAAAATTGAACGTTTTCATCAGTTTCTGGACACTTTTCTTCTTTTGCACTGTTTTTTCGTCACGGATCGTACGTCGTGAGCCGCGAAAAGGACGACAGCCTAATCCATCAAATTTCTATTACTGAATCCCACGGTACCTTGTGTAAGACAACTTCGCTTCACGTAGAGGCTGGGCCCGCAAACCAAGGGCGTGGGGCTTAAGACCAGGTCTCCGTCGCTCCGGTGCCCATAACTTTTGATCCGTAAGGAGTTACGCGGCGAACAGCATACCGTTGGAAAGCACTTCGAGAGATCTAAGACGGGGGCAGCTAGCCTACTCGGCTGCGCCTATTTTCGAAGCCCAAAATTGAACGTTTTCATCAGTTTTTGGATACTTTTATTCTTTTGCGCTATTTTTTCGTCCCGTATTGTACGTCGTGAGCCGCAAAAAGGATGACAACCTAATCCATCACATTTCTATTACCGAATCCCACGCCACCTTGGGCAAGACAACTTCGCTTCACGTAGAGGCTGGGCCCGCAAACCGAGGGTGTGGGGCTTAGAACCAGGTCTCCGTCGCTCCAGTAGCCTTAACTTTTGATCCGTAAGGAGTTACACGGTGCACAACATCCTATTGGAAAGCTCTCCGAGAGCTCTACGACGGGGACAGCTAGCCTCCTCGGTCGTGCCTATTTTCGAAGCCCAAAATTGAACATTTTTATCAGTTTTTGTACACTTTTCTTCTTTTGCGCTGTTTTTCCGTCCCGGCTCGTACGTCGTGATCCGCGAAAAGGACGACAACCTAATCCATCAGATTTCTATTACCGAAACCCATGCCACCTTGGGCAAGACAACTTCACTTCACATAGAGGATGGGCCCGTAAACCGAGGGCGTGGGGCTTAGGACCAGGTCTCCGTCGTTTTAGTGCCCATAACTTTTGATCCGTAAGGCGTTACGCGTCTGTACAATTTTCCGTTGGAAAGCTCTCCGAGTACTCTACGACATTGGCAACAAGCCTGCTCGGCTGCGCTTGTTTTCAGAGCCCAAAATTGAACGTTTTCATCAGTTTCTGGACACTTTTCTTCTTTTGCGCTGTTTTTTCGTTCCGGATCGTACGCCATGAGCCGCGAAAAGGACGACAGCCTAATCCATGACATTTCTAATATCGAATCCCACTGCACCTTGTACAAGACAACTTCACTTCACGTAGAGGCTGGGCCTGCAAACCGAGGGCGTGGGGCTTAGGACCAGGTCCCCGTCGCTCCGGTGCCCATTACTTTTGATCCGTAAGGAGTTACACGGTGCACAGCATACCGTTGGAAAGCTGTCTAAGAGCTCTACAACAGGGGCAGCAAGCCTGCTCGGCTGGGCTTATATTCGGAGCCCAAAATCGAATGTTTTCATCAATTTTTTGACACTTTTCTTCTTTTGCGCTGTTTTTCCGTCCCGGATCGTACGTTGTGAGCCGCGAAAAGGGCGACAACCTAATTCAACACATTTTTATTACCGAATCCTATGGCACCTTGTGCAAGACAACTTCGCTTCATGTAGAGGCTGGGCCCGCAAACCGTGGGAATGGGGCTTAAGACCAGGTCTCTGTCGCTCCGGTGCCCATTACTTTTGATCAGTAAGGAGTTACGCGGCACACAACATACTGTTGGAAAGTACTCCGAGAGCTCTACAACAGGGGCAGTAAGCCTGCTCGGCTGCGACAGTTTTCAGAGGCCAAAATCGAATGTTTTCATCAGTTTCTGGACAGTTTTCTTCTTTTATGCTATTTTTCCGTCCCGGATCGTATGTTGTGAGCTGCGAAAAGGACGACAACCTAATCCATCAGATTTCTATTACCAAATCCCATGCCACCTTGGGCAAGATAACTACGTTTCACGTAGAGGTTGGGTCCGCAAACCGAGAGCGTGGGGCTTAGGACCAAGTCTCTGTCGCTTCGGTGCCCATAACTTTTGATCCGTCAGGAGTTATGCGGCGCACAACATACTGTTGGAAAGCTCTCCGAGAGCTCTACGATGGGGGTAGCAAGCTTGCTCGGTTGTGCCTATTTTCGGAGTCCAAAATCGAACGTTTTTATCAGTTTCTGGATATTTTTCTTCTTTTGCGCTGTTTTTCTATCCCGGATCGTACGTCGTGAGCCGCGAAAAGGACGACAATCTAATCCATCAGATTTCAATTACCGAATCCCATGCCACTTTAGGCAAGACAACTTCGCTTCATGTAGAGGCTGGGCCCGCAAACCAAGGGCATGGGGCTTAGGACCAGGTCTCTGTCGCTTCGATGCCCATAACTTTTGATTCGTCA